>NW_026057470.1:0-11372 GCF_019202705.1 Hemisphaericaspora subhashii | reverse complement strand
GAAGCATCCCAAAAGGATTCAGACCTTTTGCTGATATATTTATGAAAGTAGATACTGGTGTGCTGAATCAAGTCAAATACATCAATCAATATCAATGTGTCGGTAGCAGCAGTACCACCGACAACCTGAAAACAGTCACATGGGGTAAGTATGAAAATGATAATCCTGGTGGTGATGGGCAAGAAATTATTGTCACTACTAAAACCTGGACTGGCCTGACTACTCGTATTACAACATTACCTTATACCACAGGTACCGGAACCATCACCATTGAGGTTGATGTTCCAGTACCAACAGTCACTACTTCTACCACGTGTCACTGCCCTCATGCTACAAGTACATTTACTGCCACTCCTGGTGATACTGCAACCGTTATTGAATATATTCCTGAAGAAACAAGCACAGAACCAGAGGAATCATCCACAACATCGGACGAAGAAGCTTCCAGTACAGAACCAGAGGAATCATCCACAACATCCGACGAAGAAACTTCAAGCGCAGAACCAGAAGAATCATCCACAACATCGGACGAAGAAGCTTCCAGTACAGAACCAGAAGAATCATCCACAACATCCAATGAAGATGCTTCCAGTACAGAAGATCAAGAATCCTCCACAACATCCAATGAAGAAACATCAAGTACAGAGCCAGAGGAATCATCCACAACATCCGACGAAGAAACTTCCAGTACAGAACCAGAGGAATCATCAACAACATCGGACGAAGAAGCTTCCAGTACAGAACCAGAGGAATCATCCACAACATCCAATGAAGATGCTTCCAGTACAGAAGATCAAGAATCCTCCACAACATCCAATGAAGAAACATCAAGTACAGAGCCAGAGGAATCATCCACAACATCCGACGAAGAAACTTCCAGTACAGAACCAGAGGAATCATCCACAACATCCAATGAAGATGCTTCCAGTACAGAAGATCAAGAATCCTCCACAACATCCAATGAAGAAACATCAAGTACAGAGCCAGAGGAATCATCCACAACATCCGACGAAGAAACTTCCAGTACAGAACCAGAGGAATCATCAACAACATCGGACGAAGAAGCTTCCAGTACAGAACCAGAGGAATCATCCACAACATCCAATGAAGATGCTTCCAGTACAGAAGATCAAGAATCCTCCACAACATCCAATGAAGAAACATCAAGTACAGAGCCAGAGGAATCATCCACAACATCCGACGAAGAAACTTCCAGTACAGAACCAGAGGAATCATCCACAACATCCAATGAAGATGCTTCCAGTACAGAAGATCAAGAATCCTCCACAACATCCAATGAAGAAGCTTCCAGTACCGAACCAGAGGAATCATCCGCAACATCCAATGAAGATGCATCCAGTACAGAAGAAGAGGAATCAACTACAACATCCGAGGAAGAAGTGAGTACATCCGAGACACCATATGAAACATCATCCAACATAGAAAGTTTCACTTCTACACATATTGAAGAAGAATCTACATCAGAGATTGAAGAACTAACAAGTTTGGATCCCGAGGCATCATCATTATCTATTTCCGACTATAACATAAGTACTGAAGATCCAAGTACCAAATTTGAGACATCTTCTGACATTGAGGAATCAGCTAGTGCTACTGTGGAAGAGTCGTCTTCAGCATTCTCTAATTCACCAACAATTGAAACTTCTTCAAATTTGGAAGTGACTACCTCCGCTATTGAGTCTTTGACTACATCATCGAATGAAGAACCATCCACGCCTGAAACAACCGAAGTATCTGCATTATCAGAATCAACTACTCATCCAATTGAAGAGTCATCTACTCTTACTGGTCATGATGGAGAGTCATCTACTACAACATTGTCAACTAATATTAGTGAATCATCTGCTGCCCAAGAACCATCAGCTCCAGCTCATGAAGAATCATCAACGTTTGAAGCTTCAACCCTTTCCACCCGATACATTACCACCACAATCATCGATGGTAGTACAACTACATTGACAGTATCAGAAGCAACAACTAAAACAGTAGATGATGAAGAAAATTCAGGAATTGCTTCAAGTGGTAGTGCAGGCACTTTCGACACAACTTCCATCTCCGAAACAAANTACTGATGAAGACTACTCAGTTACTACTAGACAAACAGCTAGTGTTACAAGTCCTTACAATGAGCCTACTCAATGGACTACAGGTTCCACACCACTTCCAAGTGTCCCAGAAACCATCCTTGGGTCTGCTTCTTCTTTTAGTTTGTCTGCTACCTTGGTCATTTTTATTGAAATACTTGCTGCTTTTATTTTATAGTTTAAAATTGTGATTTTAACAAAAGATTGTTTTTATATAGTTTCTATGTTATTATGTTGTTTAGTCTAATCGATAAATATTATATCTGAATCAGATCTGTAGTGAAGATCTTTAAAGTTCCTTGAAAAAAAGATGTAAATTCGAAAACAAGCATTCATCTCAAAGCCATTAAACGATTTTCATATTAGGGCGGAATAATTTTACGAAGATAATAGTAGCGACTTTATAGTAGAAAGAAATTTTGAAGAATTAGAGAATGGAATCGGGAAAAGATAAGAATTTGGCTCTTATTCAGCAGGGGAAGTTTATAAAGAATAGAAATAAAGAATATCAAGTCGTAAGCGGAAACTGCATATATCAATAAATTTCTCTGGAAACACCAACATAAACCTTGAAATCGCAAAGAGAAAATTTAATTCCCGGGTTATTTATACGTTAATAACAGGGGAGTAGAATCTGGGTACCCGTACCAGTTGCGAAATTTCCTTGGAAGCAGTCTTCTTTTGGATTGGGAACGTGCTTTACTACCCAATGAGATCTGTAAGGTTTAACGGAAAGCATAAAGTTAATGAGGGAATTTTGACAAATGAAAGTAATTCTTCGAACGTTAAATTAGGCTAACTGAAATCTGTTAAGACGTATGAGATAGGAGGAAATATGGATAAGTAATCTAAGTGATATATCTGGAATGATATTATAACCCTTAGTAATTAATTGTATTAGTTATTGTCACTACTATATGTATATTTATGGGTGTTATCCATTTTTCTTCCGTTAGATTTATTGACTATTTCTATTTTGAGAGTGTTACCCAACTTTCTCAGAGATAAGCCAATGGATTACTTTTCGTTCAACAACAACGGTTTGTGGCTCAATGTTCTGGTTTCTCAAGAAGATGAACCCTTAAAATAACTATGCAGAGGAAAAAAAAGAATAAAAAATAAAACCTGGCATAGTTTATTTTTTGTGTAAAAACCTCATTTTAGACAATTGACGAACTTAATTTAGTTCGCTAAAACTGGACAAGCGAATTATCACATTGCCTGCCGCTCGCTTCAAGTGTAAACTTTAGTTTCCGCTCTTACGAATGGTATGTACAGCTACAGTGAGACAATCAAAACTAGTCGCTTCAAGACCAAACAGAACAGACGGATTAACCATTACTTTAGTCCAAAGTATGTTGGAATTATCTTGACGAAGATAGGGCAAAAGATTATGAATACCTTCTAGAGCTGCTCAATTGATATAGCGCTTGCAATACCAGTAGAAACTAATAAACAATAGAAAAGTCTTACGACCATGTTTCGGTTTCTGGAAATGTTCATATTTCACAACACACACAATATTCAGAGCCAGAATCTATTCAAATCATATTGGTTCATGAGTCATTCCGAATATTTCGACGTTCAAGACATAAACTACAGGTCGCTTAAAAAAAATTCGACTACACTCAGACCATTCCAAAGGACTCTGGGAACATTCCAAAGGATGTTTAACTGGATTTGAAACAACCGACCGAATAAATTTCTTGGATCATACCTGAGAGTCATTCAAAATTACGGTGCAACAGTTCTACATAAAACTGGATGTCAATTATATTAACGACTAACACCACTCCAAAGGATACAAAATAATGTACGAGGAAGGGAAGTCGTTACCAGTAAATCACATTACTAAAACAAGGTTCACCCTACTATAGCTATACAGTAGTCTAGCAATATAACAGAGAAGTGGGAAAACTTGTACAGGTTTCTCATATAGGGTTATTCCCATTTGTATCCTGTGAACATATCATCATGTCTGCGACCTTCTGGCGCGGCGTTGCTACCCACCTCTTCACTTAATGGTAGCAAGTCTTATTGGGCGTAATGGCTACAACTACCGAATCTTTCCAATTACACTCTTGGCGGACCCTGATAATCAGATCGGAATTTGAATTAACCGTTTAATTGACTTCATATATTTTTATATTTTGTGAGAACTACAAAATTTATAGAAAATTGAGACAACCCTATTATATAACACCAAAGAATCCTTTTATGGAGAAGATTTTAAGTTCTCTGTAACTTAACCTTAATCCTTCAATTTCACCAGTCTATGGACATGATCAAGTGATCTTTCATCCTTTGTCGTTTTCGGGGATGTCTTAATAATCTCGGAAGCAACATAATTAAAATTAATGTGGTGACTATATACGACAGGCTCCCACCTTTTAAAAGACCTGGCACTCACAACCATAAAACATTCACCCTTAACATATCCGTAGATACTTTGAACACTATCTAATGTTTGTATGGATCCTACTATCTCCTTTATGGTGAAATCTTTTTGGGCTATATCTTATTGTAGGTTGGATTGTTCTACTATTGAATCTTTTGGTAGCTAGATTATATAAAAAATGGATGAAATTATCCCTAGACATAGTAACACAAGCTTCAAAATGGTCTCGGTATTGCTCTTCACATATTTCGTCTTTTAACAAGAAATTTATTTGCATTCAGCTTTTCTTTGCACCAAAATTAAACATGACGGCCCTCGGAAATTGAGGGATTTCGTTGTCGCTCTGAACCGTTGACACCAATAGCATCGTTGTACTTGATCACGTCGCACTCTGAATCCCCTATCCTCAATACACGCAACTATAAGGAAAATGGACTTGAGATACACCCTTTTAGGGTCATTTCGGAAATTATCCTAGATTAAAAAAAAATAGGGAACCTTCTCTAGGTGGGAACCATAGTCCAGGAGAGCATTTTAGGTTTATGGGTCTTTCGAGCTTTGGCGATTAATTCTTTTGGGTGTTGCATTTGCTGGTGTTAATTTGCTGGGTCTCCCTTGCTTTGGCTATCCGCGGATTGCCAATAATCTTATAAATCTTGGCTTCTGTCGTGGGCCGATGATGCCTTTACGGGAGTTATGTAGGACACTTGATTAATTTGGCTAAGCTCCATTTTAAGATTCAACATCATGCCATTTCTTTCAAGCCATGGAGTCTGTTCTTATTGTCCATACAATGAAACTACTTTAAAATAAAGCTTGATTTCTTGACCAAAATGTTCACAGGAATAAATCCACATAACCTTAATGTAGTTTCTTTTATATATTAAGGTGTTTGTTAAACTGCATACAGTATAAAAAGGGTTAAATTGTACAGAAAACAGATTGACATGCCCAGAAAAATTTTAATCATAATAAACGTTTTGCTATTTCTGGACTTGGCATTTACACTTTTCTTCTTATTTACTTTAAAAATCCATGAACGTATTAATTTCAGGTTATAAAAAGTGGAAACCACTACTCATAATATGAAGAACCTTAATGGAAAACGCCCTTGTTGGACTCAGCCCATTCTGCGATTATTGGATTAATATTCCACCGCCTTTGAATTACTCGTCAAATCTTACGGCATTCGATCACCCATACCATAAACTTAGCTTTATCCCTCATGGAATTGACCCTTGACGGTCGTGATACCTAATTTATTTTCTGTGAACTGAATGGAGCCCTCTTTTTTACCCCAACTCCAAATATCTTTTGTAGCTACTTGTCTGTGGTTGTGTTCATTTCATTATATCACTTAACTACTGTTCGATTAACTACTGCTACGTTACTTGTTTGAATATTTCTATTCTTGCTCACTAATGATTTTTATATTTTAATTATAGGATGTTCTGTAAAAACAATAAAATAAAAAGCGTTTCCTAAGTGCCATATTTCGCGTGCATCTGAAATCTTTTTTTTTTCCTTACATAATAGACGAAACTTTATTTCGGCTAGTAGATGACAATTTATTATTTTTTTGTTTTTAAACGGGGTCTCGGGGAATTTCGGAAATTAAGAGAATTTTCTTGTCCCAATAAGCTTTCAATCACACATGTCGTATTTCTAGAATTCGGATCTGGTATCGAATCTCTTCATTTAACATTCTTGATGGACCCTGATAGCAAATCAGATCGTTATTTGAAATAACCGTTTAATTCACTCCATATATCATTTCAAACCGTTCAGAACCACAAATTTTTTATAAAACCTTTTTATGTTTGTTAGAACCAAACAAATCTTTTGGGGAGAAGCTCGTTGGCATTTTTATCTCTTAAAGTTAATCTTTTACTTCACCAGTCTGTGGATATCATCAAGTGATCTTTCATCCTTTATGGTTTTTGTAAATGTGGTCATTAGTAAAAGCCACCATTTGTACTACACAAAATGAATAAAGTTTATACGAATATTCATATACACGCTAAAAAGAAAACCGTCACTTCGGCTTTCCAAAAAAAGGGCAACATATGACGCTCATCTAGATTCCTTTAAAGAAAGTGGCTAACGCATATTTTCAGCCAGAGCCTATTCGAGCAGGGAATCACCACCACCGCGGTGTTGCCGTGTTGCCAACACTCTTTTTTTTTTTTTTTTTTTTTTACAAACACGGTTAAAACCTTATAAAGGGGTGTACCCTAATAACCTAAAATATCCAATAACCTAAAATACCCAATAACCCAAAAGTTGCGGAAAAATCTATCCGAAACAAAGCAAAACATCTCTCTTTTATAAAAATAATGTGGTTTTATTGTTAAACTACAAACAAAAGAATATTTTTTTAGTGATTTGGGGTTATTGGGTATTTTAGGTTATTAGGTACACCCCTTTATTGACCTATACACACTTCATATACAAGTTATAAAGAAAACCCTCTAACGCTCTATTGGAGCAACGCACTTGGTTGTCGTGCCCGGGTCTAGGTCCTTCCTAGCCCCTACCGGCTGTTTCGTGGGATAACGGTGGTCTCCACTCTTGATTTTTTGACATAATAAAAATGACTTGACTATACGAACATCAAAACATAAAATATTTTTTCGATTTCAAAAAAACCCGTTGTTTTTCTTAGTTTATATTTTTGCTTGAACATTTTGGAGCCTCTTAGAGATTTAGACCAACTGAGGCCAATATGTGTTTACTTAAAGATACACAAAGTTGCTGCAAACTTAATTTTCAGAGTTATAGCGGCGTAATTTGCGGCAATTTTTTTTTTTTAGGTTTTGTATGGTCTTTCAAAAAGCATATTCTATTCGTTCTTGTACTGCACATTGGTATAGTCACATACAGCTCCTGCCACACACCTACACTATACGAAAGGAAATCCTCTCTATTCACTAATATATAAAGAGGAGGTGATTCCCACAAAAGTTCTTGATCAAGAATGTAGGTTCACCATATCAAGTATCCAACAATGTTTTCGACAAGTTTTGTCTTACTTTGCTTATTTTCCTTGGTAATTTCTAAAGAAGTTACTGGGGTTTTCACCAAATTCAATTCCTTGAAATGGGAAAGCGCTGGTAATTACCAATTTCAAGCTCCTTCTTATCCAAACTGGATCGCTGATTTAACCTGGGTTATTGACGGTTCTAAAGTTAACAAAGGGGACACCTTTACCTTGCACATGCCCTGTGTTTTTAAATTCACAACCAGTGCTTCGGAAGTCAATTTGCATGTTAGTGGAAAAACATACGCTACTTGTTCCTTTGCCCCTGGTGATGTTGTCGTTGACTATTCAGAATTGAAATGTGTGGCTTCAGACTCTGTCGGTCCTTCAACGTATGCATATGGTACTGTCTATTTCCCCTTCACATTTAATTCCGGTGGTTCGGGATTAACAACTGACTTAAAATGTGCTCCAATTTTCCATGATGGAACTAATACTATCTCCTTTTACGATGGTGACGATGAGCTTTCCATAGATGTCAAATTTGTTGGTGGTGCACGAACAAATCCAGATGTTATTATTCGAGAGAATAGAATCATCCCCAGTTTAAATAGAGAACAACATTATATTTTGGCTGGAAATTGTGCAAATGGATATCAAAGAGCAACCATTGGGTTTTCGGTCTCGAAATCTGGGGTTAGCATTGATTGTGATTCCATGCATGCACTTATTACTGACAAGTTAAACGAGTGGTACTCTCCTGAATCAGCAACTGAAGTTCATCCCACAGTGGCTTGCAACAGCCGTGAATTAAAGGTTACCTTTAGAAGCATCTCAAGAGGGTTCAGACCTTTTGCTGATGTATTTATGAAAGTAGATACAGGTGTGCTGAATCAAGTCAAATACATCAATCAATATCAATGTGTAGGTAACAGCCGTACCACCGACAACCTGAAAACAGTCACATGGGGCGAATATCAAAATGATTCCCCTGGTGCTAATGGTCAAGAAGTTATTGTCACTACTCAAACCTGGACTGGACTGACAACCCATGTGACAACATTACCTTATACCACAAGTTCAGGAACCATCACCATTGAGGTGAATGTTCCAATCCCAACCGTCACCACTACTACCACATGTGATTGTCCTGATGGTACAAGTACTATTACTGCCTCTATTGGTCAAACCGCAACTGAGATTGTATTTATTTCTATGGCATCCACCACAGGAAACGATGAATCATCCAGTACACCCAATGACGATTCATCCACCACAGGAGACGATCAATCATCCAGTACATCCAATGACGATTCATCCACCACAGGAGACGATCAATCATCCAGTACATCCAATGACGATTCATCCACCACAGGAGATGATCAATCATCCAGTACATCCAATGACGATTCATCCACCACAGGAGATGATGAACCATCCGGTACATCCGATACGGAAGAGACCACTACTACGTGTATTGAAGACGAATCTGCATCAGAGAGTGAAGAGTCGACGAGTATGGAGCCTGAAATGTTATCAACTACTGAGCACTATACCATAAGTACTGAAGAATTGAATAGTACATTTAGGACAGCTTCTGACATTGAGGAATCAACTGCCCATCCAATTGAAGAATCATCAACTCTGAAAGGTCATGATGAAGAGTCATCTAACACAGTTTGCGAGGAGTCATCAACGATTGAAGATTCAACCCGGTCCACCCAATACATCACCACCACAATCATCGATGGTAGCACAACTACATTGATAGTGTCAGAAGCAACAACTATAACAGTTGAGGACTGCGAGAGTTCAGGTGCATTAACCTATCCTACTAGCCCCATCCCACTCGGTACCTCGACAAAGACCAGAGGGAAAGAAAGTTCAGGAATCGCTTCCAGTGGTAGTGCAAGCAGCTTATCCTCGACTGTAATCTCCACGACAAAGGTTAGTCCAACTGGCGCAGATGAATCAGCTACTACTCGTGTCACAAGTCGTTACAGTGAACCTACTCAATGGACTACAGGCTCCACTCTGGTTCCAATTGTCCCAGAGACCTTCCTTGGATCTGCTTCATCCTTTACTTTGTCAGCTGCGTTGGTCATTTTTATTGAAATATTTGTTGCTTTTATGTTATAGTTTAAAATTGTGATTCGAAGAAAAGATTGTTTTTTATATAGTTTCTATGTTAGTTATTTTGTTCAATCTAATCGATATTTATATATGGTTTGTACGTCGATTATTGTGTTTAGTCTAATCGATATTTTTTTATAGTTTTGATGTCAGTTACTTTGCTTAGTCTAATTGATAATCTTAATTCTGAGTCAGATCTGAAGTGAAGATCATTAAAATTCTTTTAAGTTCCTTGGAAAGTTAGTCTTAAGAATTTGAAAAAATGCCTTCAACTTAAGACGAATGAAACAATAGTTAGAAATACCAAAATCATGGTACCAACTATATTGTAGAAACCTTCAAAAAATAGAGAATGGAATCGGAGAAAAAATATACATCTGGCTCCTTTTCAGTAGTGCTATTCTATAAAGTATGGAGATAAAATCTATCAAGTCGTAAATGGAAACTGTTTATATCAATAAATTCCTTCAGAAACGCTTACATGAACCTCAAAAAAATTCAGATCTACTCTTGAATTTTTACCTCATATCAATTTGCAGCCTTTCAAAGTGAAGGTTGTTGTTGAAAACTATAACCCCCAAAAGTAGAATTTGACTGCGTTTCGCCATCTGCCGTGATTCATATCCTTAATTCCTTCGTGAATCTCTCGAAACTACATACAAATTCCTTATTGAAATTTGCCTTCTGAAATATAACTTTTGCCTGCCACCGGGATCCAATATCGAAAACAGTGCAGTAGCCAGCTGATAACCTTGAGGACATCTACCGTCGAAAAGATATACTTGTTGATTTTTGACAGTAGCATTCTCTCTTGCGACCACAGTTGGGTCTGTTACTGAAACTATTGGAAAAATGGTGTTTGTCGAAAGTTCATCGTCCCCGACGTAGAAGGAAACCGTATTACCTCCACAGCCGAAGTATGAAGCACGATTTAAATCCCTTCTTAAACTAGAACCACCAGTATTGAAGGATAATTGAAAGTAGAAATTACCAGAAGCTAAAGTCGAACCTACGACAGAACCATCAACAACGCAGCTGTTTAAAGTCGACTTGATAATCCTGCGTATAAACTTGGTGTTTGGATACGAGCTCTTATTCGCACGATCCAACTATAGCCCAACGAATTAAACCTTGGTACTTCTCCAAAAGTCATACCCTCGCTTTGTTGGCTGGATATTTAAACACATCAACTAGTTCCATGCTGGTTGAGCATACCCCATTTGCTAACCCTCTTAGCACAGCAATAGCTAATTTTACTGTAGTCTTTAGTAAATAAATATATTTTCGACAATCAAGGACCCGAGGGTACTACTGAGGAAGAGGAAACTTCTGCCAAACAAGAAGAGGTATCCACTAGTGAAGAATAGGAACCATGAACTGTTGAAGACGAAGAAACGTCACTATTAATGGACAATAATCGGTGACTTCTGAAGGTCATCCGTCTGTAGATCGTACTGATCAAGAAATGCCTAAGGAGGAATTGATATTTGTTTCACAACTCAACAGGCTGGTTCTGGAACCNAGATTTTAATTTCCATTCCTCATATTTATTATCTCCTGACTTTTCATTTATATGATTTAAAAATTCCAAATTTATTACTGATTCTCCTCTCTCGTCTAGATCGAGAAGCTACTTCCGAAATGTAAATATATTCTATCACTTATCGTAAATTAATTAATTATTGAAAAATTATGTATCTATTTTTTTTTTTTTACATAATAGGCGTGCGTTAAACTACGTACAATATAAAAAAGG
>NW_026057471.1:0-11629 GCF_019202705.1 Hemisphaericaspora subhashii | reverse complement strand
ATTTTGGTGAACATTGGGTTTATAATCCAGATCCAGAAGATATTCCACTTTAAGTTATTCATTTACTTGTATATCTATTCATTTCCCATATATTTTACATACATACATACATAATATACAATTTGTTTGACTAATCAAAATCATGCAATATAGGAGATCATATAAGATTACGCAATATAGGAGATCATATCTTTATCTTCCCGTTTTAAATATTCAGTTTCAATTAAAGATTCAATACTTGTTTTTAAATCTTGAATAGTGACAGGATTTCTCTTTTCCAATGCTTCAATTGAAAGTGTAAGTAAATCAGTCATTCTGATATGTTTTGCCAGCTTCATCAATTTCATTATCATACTCTTATATTCATCTATTCTATTTCTTTCAATTAATGCTACAATATCTCCTTCTTGTTGCTTCTCGGCTACTGCCACCGCCTTATCTTTAATCATTGGAAGTTTTATCTTGGTTGATTTATCAGCAAACCTTGAATTGAATATAAATTCATCATCCGGAGTATGTTTCAATAATGGATACTTCTCCGATATCAAACTATCCAAAACCCTTCTTAATAATTTCTCTTCAATTTCAGTCCTAGTCAATATCTCTTGGAAATAATATGAATTTCGTTCATTAAACAATAATATCACCAGTACTTGTAATAAATTCCCCGTGATTTCTTTATCCCCAGAATCAAAATGTCCAATTATACTCAATTGATGTAGTTTATAATTTGTCCAATCCAATTTCCGATTCTGAAATCGACTCCCACCCATATTTGTCCTATATTCCTCTGTAAACCCCGTCAAAATATCCGCCAACTCTTCAGGTAAGACCAATTTGGTTTCTTGTTTCGGAATCTCGGGCCAGAACTTCTGATCCAAAATCACGGGATTGAATAGAATACCACTGGTGATGGGGGGTTTGAATTGGGTGGCATAATTATGGGATAATTCCAAATCACTAAACATTACTCTTAACGCAATTGAATCATCATCAGTTTCTCCAATTAGGTTGATGAATTCTTGGGCTAATTTCTGTTCCTGGGGGATGTCGGGGGTTCTACTTAATAATAATCGTCTCGAGAGGTCTTTTTTGTAAGCTAACATGAAATCTTGTTTGTTGTTTATGACTTTGAAGACAATCATGGCATTTGTGATGAATGTGTCATATGATGAACTGGTGGAGGAAGATGGTTTTTTGGTTTTGAAATATGAATCACAATATTTACATAGTTGTAAGATTATTGACATGTTATATTTAGGTAGATTGATGGCTTTTGATAGGGAGTTTCTTAATTCGAATTCTAATTTTTCATTTCCATTCAGGATAAGATCACCGGATTTTTTGTATCGATTGTAGAGTTCAGCAATTGCTATTATACAATCACTCGATGATGGTCCTGGTTTAGTCTTGTATGTTTCAAGTATATTTTCAAATCCAGTAAATGTAGCCACTCCCCATTCAAAAATAAATATATTAATCGAATCATATGAATAATAACTCTTGGTCTTTCCACAATATTTATAAATCTTATTCAATTCCTCCACATTTTCATTCTCTAATAAATAATATCCAAATGATTCTTTTAAAATCGTACTAAAATCATAAAATAATAAATGCCAAAGTAATTTCTTATACAACAATCCCAAAAATTCATTTGATTTCCCACAAGATTTAAAATATTGACATTCCCAAATAATCTGTTGAGAAACTTTTGAAATATACGTTTTATCACATATCCAATCTTCTTTCAATTGATCATAATGTCCAATTATTTCGTTCAATAATTGAGTATGGAAATCGAATTTTGCTGGTGTTTGAGATTTATGTAACCTATTCAATAATTTCGTAAATCGTTGACATAATTCAATATCCCCCGGATCCTGGAACTCTCGACATTGTTTAAGTAATCGATTATGAGCATCCAATGTCCGAATACACAATTCCTTTGGATTTCCATCCACCTCATCCTCATCACCCTCTTCATTAACATAATTCGCATCCAAGACATATTTGACGAAATTATCCGTCGCACATTCAATTATGGTCGGTTTTGACCAATGTCCAAATAAATACCCCCTATCAAGATATAAAAACACTTTACTCAACTTCCGTACTCTCTCATCCCAATTCTCATACACTTCCAAAAACCCCGCCACAATTTGTCTAACATCATCAGCATTTTCCCACGGGACTTCATTCTTAATCTTTCCTAATATCAGATGGCGAAATTCACTCTCGACCTTACCTAATACATAATCAGCAAGTTTGGAGACTTGTTCATGTTTAAATCTACATAATTGTTCAACGGCACGATATGTTCCTTGGAAAGATTGGCCTAACTTGCCATCATTGGTTAAAATAGCTTCCGCCGCACCATATGCGGTTTTTTGGGCTTGTTCTAATAAGATACGGATATTATCAGGATATGTCGGGTGTGAGGGTTGATCATTCGGTCTATGTCGTTTGGTGTGGGATGTAGTTGTTGTGGTGGTGGAGATTGAATCGGTGTCGTCATCTAGACTGTCTGATGACCGGAATGATCTGGTGGATAGATGGGATGGGATTCTTTTGTTGGGTGGAGGTGGTGGTTGGGGTGTTGGTGATGAGCTTTGATCGCTGAAGTATAATAAATTGTTAGTTGACATATGATTGGATGGGATTGTTACTTCTGATGATTAAGTAATGGCAATCAAGAATTGAGTTTGATATCTCAGTTTATCCCATTGCCAGAAAAAAATAAAATAAAAATATCAATTATCAATAAATCCCATTCCTTTATAACTATTCATCATTCATAAACCAAACATACCAGACACCCACTCACAATGAAAGACAACGACATTCCCAAGCCTGCCGCACCCACGTCCACCCCAACCGATCCAAAACAACTAACAACAATCTACAAAAAAGGAGGAAAATTCGACACCCAACGTCGACAACTCTTATCCAATTTCAAAACCTCCCAAACCCATGCCAATCTCCTCCTAAAACTAAAACACATGGTTGAATCAAAAGTAAAACAAGATCCCAAGATCTTGTTGAAAAACCGCGGGAAAATGGCAGCATTAATCCAGGGGGAGATCATAAACACATCCACCCCGAAGACTGATGAAAAGAATGGAGAGAGTGGTGGTCGTGGTGGGGAGAGTGGTAAGAGTAGTAGTAGTGCGGATAGTTTATTGGGAATAGTGGATAAAGATATCCAAGACAAGATTATTGATTCGCCTGAATTTCATGGATTGATAAGAGATGAATTATGTGATATTAGACGGAAATTAATGGGGATTAGTGATGAAGAATGGGACAAACAAAAAGAACAAGAGAGGTTGAGGTTAGAGAGATTGAAAATGGAAGCGAAGTTGAAGAGTTTGAAAGAGAAGGATTATAAAAGTAGTTTTAGGATAAAGAATTTACTGGGAAGTCATGGTGGGACTAGTGGGAGTGGCAGTAGCAGTAGTGGTAGTCATCGAGTGACGAAACCTCCTAGATTTAATATTGGACATAAGAGTGAAGACTCATCTCATACTGGTAATTCCAGTTCAGATAAGAAGGAATCTACTAAAAAGGATAAAATACAATTTATGATGTATTAAATTATACAAATATATATGTTAAATAGAAATGGAAATAAAACAACGTATAAATATATCACAAGGGAATGTAACGGGAAATGTAACGGGAACTCAATGTCTACTCATCTTCAGTTTCAAAAATATCATTAGCAATTGCCATTAATTCTTCCACTACTTTACTTTTATAACTTAAATCTTGAACATTTGAACTTAATTCATTAAATAATACGGGTCCCCAAATTATTGATAAACTTTTTGCATTCATTCTATTATCCCGTTCATATTTAGCAACATTATTTAAATGAAATATTAAAGCTCTTAAACTAAAATATGCCCCATCCGGTAAACTAAATACCAAATGATGTAATTTTTTCGCAATATAAGTTTCATCAGTACTTTTAACCGTATCAATAAATGCCGGAGCCATTTCATTAGTGAATAAAGGTTCAGGTAAACTAGCAAAATATAATTTTAATAAACTAGCCACGGCAAATATTTCAGAATCATAAACATTGTCAGGGTTTATATCTTTCCCAATCAATAAATAATTCGTAAATTTCTCATCAATTAATTGTTTAAGTTGTGATACTGTGGTTGAATTACTACTAGTCCGATAAATCCCAACAATATTTAATCCATAAGCTTCAATAACTTCAATACATTTCCGAACTATAAGTGGAACATTATCCACCCCGGCAAATTCAATCACATCTTCAATCGAAACTCCAAATGTCGGTTGGGTGACTGCAACGGGACTTAATGATTTAGGTCCATTTAAATCTCCACTTCTAAGTGGGTCCAAAGATTGATATGCTCCTTCTTGTGGTATTGGTGCATCGGAAGATGGTATTACCGGAAGGCTGTCATCGGCATTTGATGGATATGGTGCATATGATTTTGTTTCTTCGGGTGATGTAGGTGTTCCCATTGAGAATGATTTGCTAGGAGCATGACCTGATCCCATGGCGGCGCCAACGCCAGCAGCTGCACCGCCTATCGCTGCACCAACACCTGTGGGTGAGTAACTACTCTTGGATCCTGTACCAAATGCAATACTTGAAGCACTTCTTTGATGGGCGGCCGCGGTATTGGTGTTATTATTATTATTACCAAAGTTATTATTTGGTAATGGTTTTGTATTATTTAATTTGTTACCACTTAAAAAAGGTTTATTAGGTTGAGCTCTAATTAAAGAAGGATGAACTTGATATTCCACGGTAGTTAAATTCTTATTACTACCAGAACTTGAACCATATCTTAATAAATATTGATATAAATCTTTTTCATTATCAATTGAACTTGCCATTTGTTTCATTGAAGGTTTTGTTGATTGTAATGGACTAATTAATACTCCTGAATTCATAATTAAATTTTCATTCCAAGTTGCATATTTCTGTAATTGAACATTAAGAGCAATATCTAATTCCAAAATTAAATTCTTTAATTTTTTAGAATTATTTGGTCTATGAATTATTAAAATTTCATCTTTTAATTTCTTACAAGTTGATACTTTTGATTTATAATCTTGATCAGCCAGATCAACTTTTCTTTGTAAATCATCTTCTTGTTGTTCTAAAGATTTATTTTTAAGACTAAAAGATTTCTTATTGGGATCAGAAGTTTTAAGTTTCTCCAAATCTTCACATAAATGATCATATCTTAATTTTGCCTTTTCAGCTGCTTGAATTGAATCTAAAAATTCTTTTTCTTTACGTCTACCTTCATCTTTAATTAATTTCCTAGAACGACTAACAGTACCAATTAAAGCAATTAATTCATCATACATAGTATTTAAAGCTCGAACAAATGAATTACCAACTCCATATAAGATTTCATCAAATTGAATAATTTTATCTAATTGATCTTGTAATGAATCTTGTTTTAAATTTTTATTTGATTTCATAATATTTCTTGTATTTGAAGCAAATTTCTTTAATTGAGTATAATGATCATCTTCAACTAAAGCTTTCTTTTTAATGAATTTAGCAAATTCATCACTGGTATTTATACTTTGTTTTAATCTTGTTAATAATACTTCTAAAGCAGTATCACTACTTAAGATCAGTTGAATCTTAGGATCTTCATTTAAAAGTTTACTTGCTTCAGATGGTTCTATTGATTCAGGCATAGGTGTCATCTTGTTTGCTCCTTCTTTCCTTATTCCTTTCTATTTGATTGATTTGATTAATATGCAAATGGATCTGATTGAAAAATTGGTAAATCTAATGTGATGTTCGTTGTCAAATATGGGTATCAAATGAGAATGAGAAATAAATAGAAAAATTAAAAATTGATTTCGTCATTTTTATTTTTATTTATAGAATTTTAAGGTACAGTACAATTGAACCACCAAAAAAAGATTTGATTGATTTATTGATTTATTTATTTTAAATTGTATGACTAAAGTTAAAGTTTTTTTTAAAGTCGCGTTATTAAATAATCTTATTACTTAGCCACTTTAACAATATGGGAGTGACGAGACGACTATTGACTTCTTTCTATATTGCTAAATTTAGATTGTATATAGATAGAAAGAGAAAGACAGGGAAAGAGATGGATGGATGGATGGATGGATGATAACATCTTCTTCCAGAATCCAAATCTGTCTATGAATTAAAAGTGATTCTTAATTAATTATATAGAAATCATCTAATACAGTAATTAGATGCAAAAAATTGTTAACAAATCTTACTATTTAAAAAGTGGTAACGATATCAATTTTTTCAAATCTTACCAACAAAATGGGCAAAGTAATTTATTATAGAGAGAGAGATAATTAACAAATAATGTAAGGTTATATATGAATGTGTAATTAATGGGCAATACTTCATACTAGAAGCATCTCTACCTATATATCTCCTTCTTACTTGTATTGTTTATTACTATTCATACCTGATTGTTAAACATGAATTTGGTTCACATTCAGCTCCACCAAAGTTAACTTTTGTATTGATTTTTTTGCAACAATTTTTAGATCTAATAATTCATCATTAATTAGTTAATTTAGGAAACAATTACATACCCTATGATTATCACCAGATCTTTCTTACAAAGCTATGACAAATGACATCATCCTCTAGATACTCAAGTACAATGGAATTATCTGTTGTCTTTAACTGCGCTATATAAATTTCTCTACATACACTAGCAATAGTTCACTAAAACTAATCATAGAGTTAAACCAAAATACAATCTATTATTATAATAATAAAAAAAAACATACATGTACTGTATGTATATACACATATAAACCTATATATAAATATCACAAGTCAGTCCCTCCCCCTCTAAAAGAACATACTTGATCTCTTTTCATCATTTTCACCAGTACCAAATTCATTAACTCCTTGTTCAACATTTGCAACCGAAAATTCTAAATCATCAGTGGTAATCATATCCCAAAATTTATAAATCATCATTATTGTGAAAACATTACATAAACTTCCAAAGAATAAACCATCAACATAATGAGCTGTACCACTACATATTTTATCTCCAAATACATATGTTAATACTTGTCCTGCCACGAAAAAGAATACTCCTAATAAAATAGCACCCAATGGCCAATATGAATCTAAAGCAAATACAACCAATATGATTTGTGATACAACATAACTTGCCAATATAATAGCATTAATAATATAAGTAACAATAAATAATGGCATGGTAGTTCTATTATTTAAAGCAGTATTCCAACCTTTAAAAATGATAATACTAATAATAAAATTAGCAATAAACCAAGCACAACAAAGAATTCTCATTGTCCACATTGATCTTCTAGTCCCATCTTCCCACATTTGAAAACAAGTTAATCCATTATATAATAACCCAATACAACATGCACTTGAAATCCCTAATTGAACCGAAACAAAATAAGCATATGAAGAACTCAGTGGAGGAGAAACACCACAATCAACAATTAAACTAGACACCAATAATCCAATCATTAAATACATCAAAAATAACATTTCTGATCTTCCAATAGCAGTATATTTGGCTCTAACATTAAATATAATAATTAATAAAATTATTAAACCCCCGAAATGAACAAAAGCATTTCCAATTTGAAAAATCATCGTATTGGCTAATTCAACTGAACGGGCATAACATTGGGGTACTATACCTCGTTGAAATACTGAGGTTTCATTAACTGCTCCTAATACTGAACATAATGGTAATGCCGTCAGGTTACAAATTTCATCAAATGATCCAAATGTCATTTCTGTGGGTGTGTAGTAGTATATGTAGTGGGTATGAAGTATGTACTATGTAGTAGTAGTAGTAGTGTACCAAGTAGAAGTTTATAAATTACAGATTAAAAGTCTGCTTATCTCTCGAAAATAAGTAAGTAAATGTGATGATGATAATTTTACTTAACAGTGTAAAAGTATAAAAAATTCTTTATGTGTGTGTGTTTCAAAATGAATGAAGAAAATAAAATAAAATAAAAAATTTTATTTAATGAAACTAAAAATAGCAAAATAAAAGGAAAGAGGGATCAACGGATTACATCCATTCTTCAATACTTAACAACTGACTGAGCCTAACTTTTTATTTTCACGCGTATCAAATGGTAACAAAAAGCCTTTTAACGCCTCCTTACGGGGAGCTACCAGGTGGTGAAATATTATTACCAAAGCCTTATTGAACAGGCGGGAGGTACTCCTTTAAGAGCTTGGTAGGTTTTATATTCTAAGAATAAATCAATAAAAGCAATGTACAAGTCATGCAAGTGGAAATAATGGCGTAGCCTATTCTTTAAACCAAGAATCAGATAGTCATTGAACTATCATTGAACTAACCAATTTGTGAGTGCCGATTTACTGTACGTCCACACTACACTCATCACTAAAACTCCTCCCACATGGATTCTCGCTTTCGACCTTGGCCGCTTCATCTGCGAGCCTGTTTTATTAGATTCTCAAGCCATTAATTTAGACAACCGTCTCGTAACCGTTGATACCGTTTGGACGTTGCGATGATGACTGAATCCGTCTACGGTATTGTCAGAAAACTTATCAATGGGTAGTACCATTCTTCACTCACTACTTCCAACCACTCATCTAGCTATAAGAACTCTTTACAATTTACGTTGCAGAAGACAATTGATTATAAATAATAACCGTTTCATATTGATTTAAAAAATATATACATACAATGAATTAAAATTAATTCTCATTACAAAAAAACATTAGACCGTTTCTTACCATTATTATTATTATAATTACAAAATAAATAAAATACCCATCCATCCATCCATCTCTCCATCTCTCACATCTTTCCTGATCTCCATTCCTACATATGTTGATAATATGGAGGAGGAGGAGGCACAACCCCATTCCCACCCCCAACTCCATTTCCAAAACTTTCTAACAACAACCCACCATTTCCCTGTTGATCAAACCCATGCAATTCCTCCAATTTTTGACTCACCTTATTAAACGTCACATGATTAATCGATTTCTTCCTCTGGTATGAAGCATCTTTAATTGGAGAAGTCGAGATTGGGGGATAATAGAAATAATTATTATTTCCAAGTCCAACGCCTCCGGCTGATGCAGTTGTTGTTAGGAGGATCTTATTATCATATAATCCTGGGGAATTTGTCAGTCTGATGAATTCTTGATAGAGATTACGGGCATGTTCGATTGATTCTTTAGTGGTGGTGCGAGTTGGTGTTGGTTGAATGATGATTTTTTGTTTGACGGGTGGGGCTAAGTCAATTGAAGGTTCTTTGTTGGAGGTGGTTGAAAGGGAAATACTATGGGATAAGGCGGTGGCTACAGCTGCTGGAGTGACCAATGTATTATTTGTATCGAGAGATGTCGTGGCTGTTATTGGAAGTGATTTTGAAATTAATATTGGTTCTTTTGTGATTGGTGTTAAATCAATATCAGTATTAAGTTCTGGAATTGTTGTGACAGGTGTTGTAGGTGCTGGTGTTGTCTTCTTCTTGTTATTATTCTTCTTCTTACCCAATTTGATTGTTCTCCTTTTTGGTTTAACTGGAGTATCTTTATTATTATTACATTTATAAAAACTATTACATTGAATTGAAGATATTTGTTTTAATATTTCATCAGTTTTGGAATAGTTCTTATTATTTAATAATATTTCAATTGGAATACCATTTGTAGTACCATTACCACCATTACTTGTAGTATTTCCACTGGAACCTGGACTTCCTGGAATAGGATGATGATGAGTATACTTTTCAAACTCACTATGATTATTTTGATATAATAAACTTAATAAATTTGGATAATTTTTATTAAATTTATCTAAATGAGTTCTTTGAATTACATTTTTTAATTTTGGAATATGTAATTTCATAGTTTCTCTTGAATTAAATAATTGTAAATTTTTTTGTAAATTCTTACTTGAATAAATTAATGAAATTTCTTGTTCATCATCTAATGATTTTAATGATGAAGTTGATGTTGTTGTTGATGTTGTAGTTGTTGATGAAAGACTGGTTAATTTTGATCTTAATTCATTTATATTATTATCAAGACTAAGATATTTCAATGATAATTGATGCATTAACGTTGGTAAAGTTTCTCTAAATAAATCTCTAATTTGATTTTCAATTTGTTTTTGTAAAAAATTGGCCAATACTTGAACAGTATCAAATGTTGAACTAACTTTAATTGAATCTAAAGGATCATTTCTAAAAACTAAAGTTAACCCCTTTGATTTTGAAAATACAATTATTCCAATTCCACTTATTTTAATATCACTTAATTTTAAATCTAATGGTAAAGCAAATTGTTCATTTGATAATAAAAATCTTGGAGTTATAAAATTTGAATCTTGAATTTCAGTTTCAATTGAATTTGAATAATAAATATTTAAAGGATTTGCTTGAACATTTGTATGTAATGTTAAATGAAAATCTCCATTATAATTTACTTTAAATATTCCTCTAAATCGATCTCGATCTAATTCTCCAATTTCTAATATTTCAAAATCAGGAGCAATTTTACCAAAATTTAAATCCTTAATTGAAATACTTGATGCTAATATTGGAGGTGTTTTACCTGAATTTAATGCACTAGTTAAGATATCTTTAGTCCATGATGTTAAAGATTCAGTTTCTAATGAATTCCAATTTACTTTAAAAGACATCTTGCTTGTGTCTGATGCTTACTCTATATATCAGTTTGCAGATGCTTTTACACACGTTCTATATCTTGTCCTCCTGTTATTGGATATAGTCCTCTTATCCTCTCTTGTAAGCCTATACAGTTAGTCTGTTGTTGTTGATGGTTGTAAAAAAAATCTCTTCTACCTTTCCGTTTCTCTCCTTGTTTACACAAAGGAAAATTTTTTTTTGCTTTAAGTTTAAATGTCTGATAAATTATTTTTTTTGTCTTCCGGTCTTTAGTTTGTAACAAAACTAAAATCTTATTTGGAGTAATAAGTAGTAGCCCCTGGTTGGGTTTAATTAGACTTTGTATACTACTTGCTTTAAAGGAAATGAATGAAATAAAAATCAGACAGACAGAATAAATCTGATTGGTTTGAATAAGGAGAAAGCAATCAATTAAAAATAAATAAAATGGCAAATGGCAAATGGCAAATGAGAATTAATTTAAATCAATTTAACCGAAAATAAAATGACTGCTCTTTGTCTTTTAATTCCCGGTATTTCTAAATGACTACTACTACATACATTGAGTCCTGCTACACTAAAAAATATTCAGCCTTTTCTTTTTTTTTTTTAATGCGTTCCTTCCCCCCCGGGGATTTTTTAACCGGGCAAATAATCATATTTTTTGCATTTCGTTGTATTAATCTCCTGTTTTTTTTTTACCTTCGGATCCGGTACTAGCGCACTAATAAATTTTTTTTTTCTCCCATACAAAAATAATCACGTGAATTGACCGACAAATCACCGGGTTATGGGTCGTATATCATATTATCGCGTGAGAAAACTTGTGTCCGGTTTTTCCCCAGAATTTTAAATAAAATAAAATCGAACCATATTTCAGTGGAACTACACCACATTGGTAACCATAGAAATTTAAAGGGGGTTTTCAATTAACGATATA
>NW_026057472.1:0-11542 GCF_019202705.1 Hemisphaericaspora subhashii | reverse complement strand
TTTCTACTATATTCGAGCTATAGTGTTATATAAATCGTAAAAGCCAACAAGAAGACACTGAAATCATAAAATAACATTAATAAAAGCAAGCATTGCAACGAGAACGTGAAGAGTTTTAGAATTTGCTCCATCGTCATATTGTGAAGGAATTGGAGCGGTGTGCGATTCCAGAATAATGTCAGTGACAACACTTACAGTAACATCAGGAACATCTGGAAGTATTGTTAAAGTACGAACAACCTCGGTAACAGTGGTACAGGGTTCTCCACTAACCGTAATTGTAACAGGCTCGGTGGTTGTATAAACAATGATAGTTGTAGATTCAGTTGCAGAAGTTGGGACAGTGATTGTTTCAACAGTGGTGCATGGAACAGTAATGGTGGTGACATAGTTGTCAACGGTAGTAGTTGTTAAAGTAGCAGGATATTCAGTAGTGATGACTATTGTTGTAGGGATACTACTTGAGCAGACGGTGGTGATGGTTTCAGTTGTTGTCAAAGTAGTTTCAAAGGTAGAAGTACCAGTAATTGTACTTGTAATAATTGTTGTAGACGTGACATCACTGGACTCGGACTTGGTAGTTTCAGATTGAGGCTGAGTTGAAGTAGTTGTAGTGGTTGTAGTACTTGACTCTTCTGGACCCACTGACGATGAAGGCTTAGGTTCAGGTGAGGGTTCTGGTTCTGCCGAAGATGAGGGTTTAGGTTCTGGAGAAGGTGAAGATGAAGGTTCAGGTTCAGGTGAAGTTTCTGGTTCTGGCGAAGATGAAGGTTCAGGTTCTGGTGACGTTTCTGGTTCTGGCGACGATGTTTCTGGTTCTTCGGTAGACGTTGTTGGTCCCTCAGTGGATGTTTCTGGTTCCTCAGTGGATGTTTCTGGTTCTGGTGACGTTTCTGGTTCTGGTGACGTTTCTGGTTCTGGCGAAGATGAAGGTTCAGGTTCAGGCGACGTTTCAGGTACTTCGGAAGAAGTTTCTGGTTCCTCAGTAGATGTTTCTTGTTCTTCGGTAGATGTTTCTGGTTCTTCAGTAGATGTTGTTGGTTCCTCAGTGGATGATTCTGGTTCCTCAGTGGATGATTCTGGTTCCTCAGTGGATGTTTCTGGTTCAGGTGAAGATGAAGCTTCAGGTTCAGGTGAAGTTTCTGGTTCTGGTGACGTTTCTGGTTCTGGCGAAGATGAAGGTTCAGGTTCAGGCGACGTTTCAGGTACTTCGGAAGAAGTTTCTGGTTCCTCAGTAGATGTTTCTTGTTCTTCGGTAGATGTTTCTGGTTCTTCAGTAGATGTTGTTGGTTCCTCAGTGGATGATTCTGGTTCCTCAGTGGATGATTCTGGTTCCTCAGTGGATGTTTCTGGTTCTGGCGAAGATGAAGGTTCAGGTTCAGGTGACGTTTCAGGTACTTCGGAAGAAGTTTCTGGTTCCTCAGTAGATGTTTCTGGTTCTTCGGTAGATGTTTCTGGTTCTTCAGTAGACGTTGTTGGTTCCTCAGTAGATGTTTCTGGTACTTCAGTAGACGTTGTTGGTTCCTCAGTGGATGTTTCTGGTTCAGTAGATGTTTCTGGTTCTTCAGTAGATGATTCCGGTTCTTCAGAAGATGTTTCTGGTTCTTCAGAAGATGTTTCAGGCACAGGCATTCCACATCCCAAATCCCAACAGTACATTGCTCCATCAGCTAATTCATTTTTAGCTGGACATTCAAATACGTAACGAGCATAAGGAGGCTTGGTTGGCTTGTCGCAGTTGGCTGCAATATAAGTTCCGTCATTCTTATCGCACCAGTTGTATTCTAGACTAAATGAATGAGCACAAGCTTTGTTACCGACACGAGTTGCCTTCATTAACCAAACAACGGTGATATGTTTTTCATCGTTTTCGACTTTATCAATCTTCTTTGCTACGTTAATTAATTCAGCCATACCATTTAAATAATTATCAGGAGTTTGCAAATCTAACAATCTAAGGGTGGAAAGTGACTTTTTATTGATGCCGTTTGATATTTCAAATTCAACCTCAACTTGGTAGATATCATCCTTAATCCATTTGACACTTTTGTATTGAAAGGTCTTGAATGTAGCATATTTCAAGTCTTTTGATCTTTCCCCGATCTTAACACTGCAAGCTGTAGCAATACTTGACAGTTTACAAGTAGCCTGGGGAGTCGGTTTGGGGTTTGGAAGCGTTGTAATAGTCGCGTGCGACAAGACTGCTACAATAAAATAACTAAGGATAAGTAATAATTTCATTTTTGTTTAATAGCTTTATATTTAAGAAATTGTTGTTATGTGTATGTATTGCTGTCTGCTAGTTAACTTGAAGAAGAGAGAAGAAGGAAAAGCCCGGAAGAGAAAGAGAACACCACCTCTATTTATACTTGAATTGAGAGATATATGGCCGCATGAGGCGATGTATCTTCTTGTTGACATGTAGCAATAATTACATGATGGGCATGCGGCGATTTATCTTCTTGTTGACATGTAGCAATAATTACATGATGGGCGTGCGGCGATGTATCTTCTTGTTGACATGTAGTAATAATTATATAATTTGTTTGATCAGCCTTTCCAAGAAGAACGGGTGATATGATTTATAAGTTCAATCGACATGAATGACTTTTTGCAGCAAAAATAGTTTAGAGATATTTTTTAGTTTTAAATTTATTTTTTAAGGCACTAGCCATGATTATTTTTTCAGCAAACAGAATAGTATCCTCGGATTAAAAAATTTAGAACAGCGATAAAAAGGAATGAACTTTTACAGGAACATAAATTTTGATGGACTGCCACCCATGAAGTGTTAGGATATACCTTATATAATTTTTTTGCTTCATTCAGTAGCAACTTCTTTTGATTTATTGTGGTATAAAAATAATGGATTTGGTAGGAAAATAACTCCCAAAAAATGTGTTTTTAAACAAGTTCTTCAGCGGGGTTCTTCCGAACACGACAAATAATCCTAATTGAGAATGATTCTTTTTTTTATTTTTACGAAGAACGGTACTAACTTTATTTTTAATACAAAAACTATAAATATGCACTTCATGTACAGATGCACACTGAAAAAATACAGCCAAAAAAACTCCGAATGCTATCATCTTGCTTAAAATAGAAATTTGCAACATCGTTCCAATTGAAATAAATAAATAGGATAATGGGCCACTCAGTTCTTGCTTTTCAAGTTCTGGATGATATCTATTCTCCAAAATGTGATATTCCTAGAGAGAAAAAATCTTAACAAAGAAAATGGCAAATTATTGTTGCAAGAAAAAGAACAGAACGAAAGTCATTGGCATGTTTTTGGTCTTTTAAATAGAAAGCCCAATATTGGTTACGGCGGTTGTTTTCTGCTATGCCTTTGAAATGGCAGGGCTTTTGACAAGAATGATTTCGATGTGATATTTTCTTTTCAATGCCACCTTTTCTCAAGTTGTCACGACGTGTTCGTGACCCCGGAACAGATAATTATTTGTTTATTTTTATTTTTTAATTTTTTGGTAACCCATCAGAAACCCGTAATCTAAAAATAAGATCTCATCGGGACGACCTTAGCGAATTGATTAAACGTTTTACAAAATACCTTATGCAAGCGATTGCAGTTTGTCGCACGAATGCCTTCCTAATAAATTTCAATACCCAATGTCAAACACAAAAGTTGCGTCTATATTACTCTCTCAAAGAAATTGACTTCATCTCCACTGATTCAGTTTGGAATTTTGACAAGCTATATTGTTCATTACTTTGATCGGATAGTTCAAAGACATGTTATCCAACGGTGTCAGAATGTTCTGCAGCGAGAAAACCTTGGTTTCTTTTTGCTCTTCATCAATACCTCATGAAACGAACAAAACAAAAACAAGCCCTGAGATAATACATTTTGTGTGACCTCGGAATCCAGGATATGTTTTCCGTGACCAGGAATATTATTGTTCTGCAATAATATTTTTTACTTGACGTCGGGCTAGGATATCTTTTCGATGACCAGGAATATTATCTTCCCCAAGCCGAAATTCGACGAGGAATGATTTTTCGCTTTAAACGCATGCAAGTGAGAAGGGCCAATTTTGTTAAGTACGGTATATTGGATGAAAGCTAAAATGGTAATGAGCTATGGCTTGAGATAGCAAATGAATTATTCGGGAATCGCCCGTCCGGAATAAAAACCCTGAAAACTCACTGGAAAGAAGCGCTGAAACCCTTGTAATGTATGATGGCACCAGCTATATGTAGCATATGCAATGTACAGTAGCTATGCCGAAAATGAGCTATGCATGTTGAAATGGAACTCCCTTGAAATTGATCTGGTATCTGTAAAAAATCACGAGATTTAGATGACCAAGTATCTTTTGGTTTCGCATACAATCGAAAAGTAGTATTTTTAGAAATGTGACGCTGTTCCATTTTGGGTTTACCATCATCTCGGATACCCAGTCTCTTGGAAATGATTAGTC
The DNA here is from genome assembly GCF_019202705.1 of Hemisphaericaspora subhashii. Classification (NCBI taxonomy): domain Eukaryota; kingdom Fungi; phylum Ascomycota; class Pichiomycetes; order Serinales; family Debaryomycetaceae; genus Hemisphaericaspora; species Hemisphaericaspora subhashii. The sequence continues at coordinate 7,100 of NW_026057472.1, read as the reverse complement.
AGTGCATTGTCACCATTATCATCATTAGCACCAGTATCTCTGTTTGCATTGTTATCAGTACCTGTATTTGCATCATCAGCAAACTCAGAGTTAAGACCATTAAGAATATCGTTAATACTAGACATATTTTGATTAATTGTAAAAGAACTAATTAACTAATTTTTTTTTCTCTTGTAATATAGAATTTATAAAATAATACAGCGTTTATTTTCTGTTGAATTTACCACCTCATATCGCAATATTCATGGTGGTGAATTATAACTTTTATTTGATATACTTTTGTTAACTTTTATTTATTAACTTTTATTTGATATTTTTATTAAACTTTTATTTGAAACACTTTTATTAATTTTGATTGAGAACACAAGAAGTCTTGCCACAACTCTCAACACAATCATTTCCGACTTTCCTTCAAGAGTAACTTTTGTAAATGGTACACTTTTATTCCAAAGAAAGTTGACACTTAGATGTTTTTGTAAGATTGTTTTGAGATCACTTTTTGGCATGGATAAGCCGTGCATGTGGCGAAGATCCAATTTTCATTGTTCAAACAATCAAACGCGCATTCATGCATGTGTCAACGAATGAAACAATATACCGCTGATACGGCAAGAAAAGGCGAATCTAGGTCTAGACAAGAACAATGTGCACCAACTTCTAAACAAGAGCATACCCTTCTCGAAATGAATGAAGATCCATAGTTTGAGAAATATAAATGGACCTACATACAAGTAGTTGTTTGAGATAGACAAAATTTTGAATCTATAAATAAAACCCATTGCCAATAATTTAGTTCCAAAGCTCTTTGCATTGTAAACCTTTCCCATCCTCCTGCTCGCCACATATTTCCCAAGAAAACTGGTGATATTGCCATCCTCTATAAGAACTTGTTTTTATCTCCATCGGATTGATTCAGACTTTGAAAATTCTCCACAGAACCCACTACATTTGTGATTTTTGAGAGACCTTAAAGAAAACCCATTTGTATCAAATGTTAAATATTCATTGTTTGATGTTAGCAACTATTGTTTGGTCCCTTCGGAAAATATGTTTGATCGTCTCCCCCGGTATTTTATATAGCCTTTTTTATATTGTACGTAGTTTAACGCACGCCTATTATGTAAAAAAAAAAAAAAATAACTTTATTTCAACAACAAAGGCTTATTTTTTAATTTTTTTTGGATTATTGGATATTTTGGATTAAATTTATTGGGAACACCCTTTTGCAAATCAAATTATAAACAGCCATAAACACATTGTTTTGGAAATTTTACAGGATTTCTTATAAGTGGCGCTTAGCCAGATTTTCAACTTATAAAAACAACGAATAGCTACAAGTACAATTATGTTGCTAATAATCAACGTAGATGCTGCGCCTTCATAAAGAGTAGTGGAACCCACAATCGCCGGAACAACACCCTCTAGTTCGGGAAAAGTAGTAATTTCAGCAACAGGAGTGATGATTATTACATCGGGTTGTAATTGAATGTTGTTTGTCCAACCCCTCAAAGAAAAAGAATAAATGAGTGATAAATACAGAAGTTATTTAGAAAGAGAAATTGAATAGAACGAGTTTTTTTTTATTATTTTCTACTATATTCGAGCTATAGTGTTATATAAATCGTAAAAGCCAACAAGAAGACATTGAAATCATAAAATAACATTAATAAAAGCAAGCATTGCAACGAGAACGTGAAGACTTTTAGAATTTGCTCCATCGTCATATTGTGAAGGAATTGGAGCGGTTTGTGATTCCAGGACAGTGTCAATGATAACACTTATAGTAACATCAGGAACATCTGGAAGTATTGTTGAAGTACGAACAGAAGTTGGAACAGTAATGATGGTGACATAGGTATCAATGGAAGATGTTGTCGAAATAGTTTCAATGGTAGAAGTACCAGAAATTGTAGTTGTAATAATTGTTGTGGGCGTGACATCACTGGACTCGGTCTTGGTAGTTTCAGATTGAGACTGAGTTGAAGTAAGAGTATCAGTTGTAGTAGCCGTATCAGTTGTAGTAGCCGTATCAGTTGTAGTAGTTGTAGCACTTGACTCATCTGGAACCCCTGATGATGAGGGCCCAGGTTCAGGTGAGGGTTCTGGTTCTGCCGAAGTTGATGGTTTAGGTTCTGGTGACGTTTCTGGTTCNCTGGTTCTTCGGTAGATGTTTCTGGTTCTTCAGTAGACGTTGTTGGTTCCTCAGTGGATGTTTCTGGTTCTTCAGTGGATGTTTCTGGTTCTTCGGTAGATGTTTCTGGTTCTTCAGTAGACGTTGTTGGTTCCTCAGTGGATGTTTCTGGTTCCTCAGTGGATGTTTCCGGTTCTTCGGTAGATGTTTCTGGTTCTTCAGTAGATGTTTCAGGCAAAGGCACACCACACTGCAAATCCCAACAGAACATTGGTCCATCAACTAAATCTTCTCCAACGGGACATTCAAATACGTACAGAGCATAAAAAGGCAATTTTGCGTTGTCGCAGTTGGCTGGAATATAAGATCCGTCTAGCTTATTGCACCAGGTATATTCATATCTAATTGGATGAGCACAAGCTTTGTTACCGACACGAGTTGCCTTCATTAAATAAACAACGCTAAAATGTCTTTCAGCGGTACCGACAAGATCAATTTTGTTTGCTCTGTTCATCAATACAAGCTTACCGTTTAAATAATTATTAGGCGTTTCCAAACCTAACATTTCAAGGGTGGAAAGTGAAGCTTTAGTGATGCCGTCTGATATTTCAAATTCAACCCAGACTTGGTAGATATCATCCTCAATCCATTTGACATATTGGTATTTAAAATCTTTAAATTTAGGAAAACCACAACTTTTTGATCTTGCACCAGGCGTAAAATCGCAAGCTGGAGCAATGTTTTCTGGATCACAAGTAGCCTGGGGAGTCGGTTGGGGTTTTGGAAGGGTTGTAATAGTCGCGTGCGACAAGACTGCTGCAATAAAATAACTAAGGATGAGTAATAATCTCATTTTTGTTTAATAGCTTTATATTTAAGAAATTCTTGTTATGTGTATGTATTGTTGTTTGGTAGTAAACTTGAAGCAGAAAGATGATGGAAAAGCCTGGAAGAAAAAGAGATGCCCGCCTCTATTTATACTTGAATTGAGTGTCTCAGCCGCATGGGATGCCGTACGACTGGGATACTTCGCCACATGGGATGCCCTATCTTATTGTTGATATGTAGCATTAATTACATCATGGATTTGATCAGTGTTTCCAGGAAGAACGGGTGATATGGTTTAGAAGTTCAATCGATATGAATGACTTTTCGCAGCAAAAAAGTTCAGAGATATTTTTTAATTTTAAATATATTTTTTAATGCACTAGCCATGATTATTTTTTCAAGAACCGGAATATTATCCTCGGATCAAAATCAGGAAAACCTAAAGAATTTTAGAACAGTGATAAAAAGGAATGTGCTTTTACAATATCATAAATTTTGATGGACTGTCACCCATAAAGCGTTTGGATATACCTTAATTATCTTTTTTGCTTCCCCGTAGCAACTTCCCTTGATTTATTGCGGTGTAAAAATAATGGATTTTGTATGAAAATAACTCCCTAAAAATTTTTTTACGGAAGATCCGCATCAGGGTTCTTCCGAACAAATAATCGGGATGAAGAAAAAAGAACTGTGCAACATTCATTGCTGAACTCCGAAAAAATATGTAAAAAAAAAATAAATATTACAAGGAAAAAAACTCCGAATGCTGTCATTTTGCTTAAAATAGAAATTTGCAACATCTTTCTAATTGAAGTAAAGTAGTCGGATAATGGGCTATCCAATCCGTGCTATTCAAGTTCTGGATGATATCTATTCTCCAAACTGTGATATTCCTAAAGAGAAAAAATCTTAACAAAGAAAATGGCAAATTATTGTTACCAGAAAAAAAAAAGAACGAAAACCATTGGAATGCTTTAAGTCTTTCAAATAGAAAGCATAATACTGGCTATGGCGGATGTTTTCGGATATGCCTTCGCAATGACTGGGTTTTATGACAAGAATGATTTCGATGTCATTTTTTTTTGAATGTCACCTTTTCTCAAGTTGTCACGACATGTTCGTGACCCCGAAACAGAAAATAACTTTCTTTTGTTGATTTTTATTTTCTTCGTAACCCATAAAGTTGCAACTAAAAATAAAATCTCTTCGGAACGATCTTAGCGAATTCATTAATCGATTTACGTAATATCTTATGCAAGCGAATGCAGTTTGTCAGACGAATGCGTGCCTAATAGATGTCAGACAATGTCATACAAATTTGCGTCTATACTACTTTCTCAAAGAAATTGACATCATCGCCACTAACTCAGATTGGGAATTTTGACAAGCTACATTGTGCATTACTTTGACTGGATAGTTCAACGTGTTATCCGATGGTGTCAGAATGATCCGCTGCGCAAAAACTTTTCTATCTGTTTCTTTTCTTCTTCATGAATTTATTACGTCATCAAATGCGCTAAAATAATATTTTTTTGCGTGACGATGGAATCCAGGATATCTTTTCCGTGACGCTTATTGTTCCCCGAAGCAACCATGCGTCTAGGAATGAACCTTCTACGACGTATGCAAGTGAGAAGCGTCATTTTTGGTACGTAGGGTATATGGATGAAAGCTAAAGTGGCAATAGGTTACTGAAATGGTTTGAGATAGCAAAATAATAATTCGGGAGTTGTCCGCGCGGAATAAAACACTGGAAAGTACCGCTGGAGCCGTTGTAATGCATGATGACACCTCTCTTATATGTAGCATAGGCAATGTACAGAGCCTATGCCGTAAATGCACTATGCATGTTGAAATGGCGTTCCCTTGCGATTGCTCGGGTATCTGTAAAAAGCACGGGATTTAGATGACCAAGTATCTTTGGTTTCACATACGATGGAAAAGTATTATTTTTATACATGTGATGTTGCCCCAAACTTTGGTTTTTTTAATTAGTTCGGATACCCGGTTATTTCTCGCTACTTTCTTTGAAGAGCAATTTTTCGTAAATGTTGCACTTTTATTCCAAAGAAAGTTCACACTTAGATTTTCTTGCAAGATTTTTTTAGATCGCTTTTTGGAATGGATAAGCCATGCTTGAGGCGAAGATCTAATTTTCATTGTTCAAACGCGCATCCATGCATGTTTCAAAATAAACGAGAGAACCAACGTACCACTGATACGGCAAGAAAATGCGAATCCATGTAGGTTTTCCGAAAGCTCGATAGGTTTAGACAAGCACAGAGTGTACCGACTTCTATACAATAACATACCCTTCTCGAAACGAATGAAGTTAGAAACCTTGAGAAATAATCTACATACAACTAGTTGTTTGAGCTAGTCTCATGACCAAATTCATCAATTTTGAATCTGTATGAAATAAAACCCATTCCCAATCATTTGCCTCCAAAGCCCTTTGCATCGTAAACCTTTCCCACCCTCCTGCTCATCACATATTTCTCAAGAAAACTGGTGTCTGTTAGGGCTACGCACATGAAAAGATATTGCCAACCTCTATAAGAACTTGTTTTTATCTCCATCCCGTTGATTTAGACTTTGAAAATTCTGCACGGAGCCCACAACATTTGTGATATTTGAGAGACCTTAAAGAAAACCCATTTGTATCAATATGTTAAATATTCATGGTTTGATGGTAGCAACTATTGTTTGGGACGAAACTTGGTCCCTTCGGAAAATATGTTTGATCTTCTCCACCGGTATGTTAATTTGCAATGGTTTTCCAAATGGGTTTCTTCTTTTGCAAATATTTCAATTTTAGACAGTAGATTTCACTTGGATGACCACCTTAACATAATCGTTTTCAATGCAAACGCCGTCCCCCCCTGAGATCGTTAGTGACGGGCTAGGTGAACGATGTAGCTCTTACTAAAGCATTGGGCACAAGCTTTCCGAATGAACATTTAATCATAGTTTTTACTACCTAATAAGTATCACTCATCGGCGAGCTATTCTAGAGCCGTCATAATTGTAGATGCCAACCAGGAAATCAGTCAGAAACCGAACTAGCAAAGCTTCCCAAAGACAGCAAAAGTATAGTTTGATTGGATATTACTAACCCAAACCAAAATCTTTCAGGATAATACCAAAATGGCTGCTTACATATCTAAGCTCAACCCACTTGTCATGTCACGGTACGCAATAGTTGTCCTTACTATTTTTAAGAAAGAGCCAGGGTTAGATATTTTCTAAATAAACTTTGAAATGGGCGTTCAAATGCGAATTTCGACCTAGAATTAGAGTTTATGAGATGCAGAAACGCTATTTTAACTCAGGTTCCTGTCAACAATCTTCTTCTCAGCTTCTACTAATGGATTGATGGAATCTGATGTACGTACTCGTTTAATTTGGCCATTATTTAGAGAATAAACATGGTGCAAACCGATCATTAACTAATTTTTTTGGTTTTTTGTCTCAAAAAGGGTGCGAGGGGGGGGGGGACGTCCTTAGCTATTATCGCTATATACGTAAAATGGAGGTTCGGTCAGTTTGTTTGTTTGGTATCTTTTTCTATTTCGAGAGTATTACCCGACTTTCTCACGGATAAGCCATTGGATTAATTTTATTTCAACAACAAAGGCCCATTTTTTGTGCTTTTTTTTTGGATTGTTCGGTAATTTGGATTAAATTTATTGGGTACATCCCTTTACAAATCAAATCTATAAACAGCCATAAAAAATTTATTTTATTAGGATTTCTTATAAGTGGTACTTCGCCAGAGTTTCAACTTCTAGAGAGAATAACTACAAGTACAATTCTCTTACTCATAATCAACCTAAATGCTGGTTTTTCATAAGGAGCAGGAGTTGGAGTAGTATAATCCACAATCGCCGGAAAAATACCCTCTACTCCAGAAGAACTCGTAGTTTAGGTAACATGAGTGGATCCCGAAATGAAGATTACTACATCGGGATGTAAATTGGGCGTTGGTTGTCCAACCTGTTAAAGAAAATTAATGTATAAATGAGTGATAAATACAGAGGTTATTTAGAAGGAGTAATTGCATAGAACGACAATTTTTTTTATTCTTTTCTACTATATTCGAGCTATAGTGTTATATAAATCGTAAAAGCCAACAAGAAGA
>NW_026057224.1:0-11645 GCF_019202705.1 Hemisphaericaspora subhashii | reverse complement strand
TTTTTCAACGATCGAATTTTCTAGACGATGATTGAATGAAAAATTTTCATTAACAGGAAAACTTCCAATCTTCAATCATTGGCATTATATTATTAAAGCAATTGCTATCTGTGACGTTACCCGCACAACCCACCAAGGTAGAATACCAACACTCCCCTAATCTCGTCACTGACTGGGAGGCATTGACAGATTGTATTCTAACTTTAAACCACGGTACCAAATGAGCCCTCAGTAACCCAAAATTTCTCCGACAGCTTTCACCGAATCCACTGACACATCCAACATAAAGTTGATTTCTTCCAACTCCTTATGCAACTTACTCAATCCAAATAATTGATTCTTGAAATTCACAAAATCCTGTTTACCTAAAGCTTTAGTGAACATATCAGCAATATTAGCCTTAGTGCTAACCCAAGATAAGATAATTGTACCATCTGCAACAAGATCACGTAAATACTTATAAGCAATATCAATATGTTTCTTTGAATGATTCCAATGAATGTTCTTACAATACTTGACCACAGCCATATTGTCTTCCCTTGCTATAACTTCATCAATTTTGAAATCCATTTTTTCCATCACATCTTTCAACTTCAATGATTCATACACAGTTGCTTTCAATGCAACTATCTCACTTGCATAAGTACTAGTAGCAATAGTCTTTTGACGTTTGGTAGCCCAACTGATTAAATAATTGTTCAAATAAATAACTCTTCCTGAAATAGAATATCTTTCAATATCCGGAGCATAACTAGCATCTGAAAATGTATTAAGTTTGAACTTACCAACTGGTCTTCCACTTTCTCTTTTGTAATCAATCTTAGTATCTAATGTACACTTAATATACCTGAGACAATACATCAACTTCTCAAAATCATTCACAGTAGGCTTGGATGCCCTTCTACCCAAATAATTAACAGCATAACTGATATCTGGTCTAGTATTATTAGCAGCCCACAATAACAGTCCAACAATTGATTGATATTCACGTTTGCATTCAGCATCTAAATATTCACCATTTACATTCTTAACAAAGAATCCTTCTTCTTTATCTTCAGGTTTGTAGTTGTCTTTCACGATTGGAATTGATTTGACATACTTCTTACCATTGGTTAATCTGAATTTCTTTTCATCTTTTGCACAGTATTTATCAACAATCTTCTTGAGGAATTCCTTTTGACTAATAGAATAACCATCTTTAGTTTTCTCATATTTAACTCCAAGATATTCAGAAATCTCCCCTAAATCCTTAAAGTCGACTTCGTTTTTTAATTTTGTTTTAAAATCTTCAAATAATGCATCATTGGAACAAATTATAAAAACATCATCAACATAGATAGCAGTAATTATTAAATCAGAACCATTTCTTTTGAGGAATAACGTATCAACAATATTCTGGAATCCTAACTTCATAAAAATCTTTGTAAACGTCATAAACCATTCATAACCGGCTTGCTTAAGGCCATAAACTGATTTATTTAACTTCCAACATTTACCTTCTTCAAGTTCATAACCAGGTGGTGGTTTAACATAAATATCATCTGATAAATCTGCATTCAAGTAAGCTGATTTCACATCTAAATGGTGGATCTTAAAACTAAATTCAGTAGCAATAGCAGTCAATAACCTAATAGTAGTTAAATCAGTAACTGGAGATGATATCTTACTAATATCAAAATCAATACCTTCATGTTGTCTAAATCCTTGGACCACACATCTTGCTTTGTAAACTTCTTTCTTCAAATCATCTTCTTTCTTAGTAAATACCCATCTAGTTGGAATTGGTTTCTTACCTTCTGGAATCTTTACAACTTTAAATACCTTGAGTTCTTTGAACTTTTTGATTTCTTTTTCTTTGGCATTTATCCAATCTTGATTAGTATGATCAATTCTATCAATGACAGCAAATAAATGTTCTGGTTCAATTGGTTCAATATCTTCTTCTTCATCAAGGAATGAATTCATCATATACAAGTATTTCTTTGGTTTGATCAATCTTCCTCTGCTGGATCTCTTCACTGGTTCTTCATGCACTTCTTGGACTTCAGCAATCTTCCTTTTTCTTGCTTTTGTTGTGTCAGCTTCATGGTGTCTGCCACGAAGTAAAGTTTTCCTAACCGACTTAACCCCATTCGAGAAATCAGGATGCTTTCCACCCTTCTTCCTCTTCTTCTTGGATTTTCTGGCCTTTACCAGATTCTCCAATTCTTGGTCTTCTCCAACCAAATCAATAGCAACCACATTGTTACTATCATCCACGCATTGGCCCTCTATGACCACGGTGTTTTCATTATCATCCACACATTGACCCTCTTTGATCACGGTGTTATCGATGTTTTGACTTTCAAAGGCCAAATTACCAGTAATCTCGTTATTACCAGTCTGATCGTGTCTGCCATTTTTGTTACTGTCTTCCACCTCTCTGTGGTTGTCTTCAGTACCCTGGATCATCCCAAATGATCTACCGTCAACACGGTGTTCCAGATCACGACCGATTACATCATCCAATCCTCTCAGATGACACTGACGTTCTTTATCAGTTTCTAAAACATTTGGGTTGTTGTCTCTATCAACTTCCCCCCTAACAACTCGAATGTTGCTATCTTCATCATTAATCACTTCAAAATCTTCATTCAAATTTGGATATGTGTGAGGTATATTCATCACCGAATTCATCTTCACATGTTCAGGCTTCTCAGACGCCTTTACCAAAAATTTATTGAGTTCCTTAATGTCTAATCTCATTACATCATGTCTCTCAGCATAATAATCAAAATATTGATGTATGACAGCAAAACTTCTCAAAAATGTAACATTAGATGTAACTATCACTGGATAATCTTTAGTTGATACCATAATAATGTAACTATTCGAATCTGTTCCATATCCTAAGAAAGTTCCAAATGCAACTGCAGGAGTAGCCTTATCTAAATCAACTCCCAATCTATTAGCTTCAACTTTGGATGAACACTTCACTATAACATCCACACCAAAAGTATGAAAATTAAACTTGTAGTCATGTATTCCAGTAAACTTCTGATAAGGTGACAAACCACCGAATCTCTTCTTTGGTGTATGATTCACAGTTGTAACACAATAAATACAGATATAATAAAACAATGACAATACTTCCTTATGTTTTCCTGGGAAACTTAATGCACATCTCTTAATAGCATCAAATATTGTTCTATTTGCACGTTCAGCTGTACCATTTAAAGCAGGGGTATATGCACCGATAGTGTCTCTTCTAATACCTAAGCTTAATAATTCCCTAGTGGATGGCATCTCAGCAGCATTATCAGAGCGAAAATGAGCAATCTTATGTTCACTATGGTAACTATTCCATAACTTCAACAATGATAAAGTTGTTTCTTTAATAGCCTTAGTTTGAGTTATAATAGGTTCAATATAATTACTATAACCATCAGTCAATAATGTAACATAATGCTTCACTAAACCAATTTCAATTGGACCGACTGTATCGCAATGGACTCTTTCCAAAGGTCTTTCAGCAGCTTTCTGACTTTTCTTATTATGGGACTGTTGGATAGCATTGACAGCTAAGCAAACTGGACATAATCTAATCTTCTCAACATCCTCAGGAGTGATCTTTACATTAATTTCTTTCTTCTTGATTCTAGTCTTCAATGCCTCTAAAGACATATGATTACCAGCAAGATGTTGACCATACAATGTGTTTTCGTTACTCGATTCTACTCTTGGAAGATTATGTACATTAAGCATATATAAAAATCCTATCTCTAAAGCTTCATCAGATTCAACTTCACCATTTATTGGTCCCATGTAAAGATTCTTCTTACCAATATTTTTAGCTACAAGAATGCATCTCCGTTCATTCATATTCAACAAATACAAGTATTTATTGCACACATAAGCATTATATCCAAACTCAGTTAATTGACCCACAGAAATTATATTCAATGCTGCATTCGGTACCAACGATACATCTGGAATTGCAATTTCTTCACAATTGACATTTAACTTCAACGTACCTGATCCTTGTGACCTCAAAATACTTTCATCAGCAACCTTGAACTGTTTCGTGTTTCTCTTGTTAAAGTTCGTCAATAAACTTCTATCTGTAACAACCGAAGTACTTGCACCTGAATCATACAAAATCATCTTTGATTTATCAGCAACTTTAATATCCTTGTATTCATCATCTTCATCATAGTAATAAATGGCTTCACTGGAGTCTTCTGAACTTACTTCCAGCTTGCCAAACCATTATTTGGTCTTAGACATAGCCTCCTTCAAAGCATTAACAAAAACTTCACCTAATTTAACAATCTTATCAGTACTGCTTTCATTGTTTGTGTTGTTCTTGTTGTTCTCAGTTTTCTCCTTTCCTCTAGAAGATTCATTCTTTCTTTTGGGAGATTCATCCAGCTTCAGGTTTTCCTTCTTCTTATCACCATTCTTGTCTTCATTGTCGTTTCTGTTTTCTCTACTGTATGGGTGATAAGTCTTTCTTCCTTTGTAACCACCTCTGTAGTTTTTTCTTCTTCCATTGGATCCATTATGATAAGCTAATGTTTCAGTTTGTTTGTAACTTGGATCATATTCAGAAAAGAAAATGAAAGCCTTGTTTTTAATAAACAGTTCAGTATTCTTATGACCTCTTTCACCTTGAGCATATCTATAAGCCTTCTCTTGAGTCATCATATAAGGAATATCTTCAAAATTAGGAGGTTCAAAAACCCTTCTTGTTGTTTTTCCATTTCAAGAAATAATTCTCCATAACTTGATTAAATGCTCTCACATTTCCTTCATCAACAGCTCTAACATAAGCATCAACCATTTGACCTTGAATAGAATTGGTATTGTTCATAGCAACAACAAATTGGAGATGAATATTAGTTGGAACTAATACGCTCATTAAGTGCTTATGCTTAACATAGTCGTCCATCTTCTGATCATAACGGGTTGCATAAGAACAAGCAGCAAAAGCTAAACTAAGAGTTTCAGTTAACTTGACGTCCTTAAATCCCTTAACGAATTTCCAGATATCACAAATAGTTGCATTACCATCAATCTTATTCAATTGACTCAATTGAACCTTCTTACCAATCAATCTTTTACAAATATGCTTGCAAAATCTCTCAACATAAAAAGCGGTATGCATAGGACTTTCTTGATCAAGACCTCTAATAGCGTACTTTTGTCTTCTAGGATCATACAATTCTGGAGTACAAATAACGTGTTCTAAACCTTGATATTCTTTAAACAACTTGTCAAAGAAAGTTTTCCATCTACCAATTGATTCGGATGACTTCATCAATTCAGGAACATCTTCAATCCAATCCATAATGGTTTTCTCTTCATGGTCAATCAAATCGTTGGTTAACTTGGTGAAATTAGCATAATCATCAATGTACTTCCAAAATCCAAAGTTTTCAAATAAGACTGGTTTAACTGAAAAATTTGGTGCATCACGTTTATCATTTCTGTCAAGAATCCAATCAGTAATAACTTCACCTTCTTCTGAAACCGACTCTTCAACATTAGTACCAGCGTTTCCTTGAGCTGATCTTTCACCTGGATCAATTTCATTTCTACCTGGATCACCTTCATTTCTACCTGGAGTACCAGTATCAGCAGCAGCTTGACCTAATTCACCATTTGCAGTTCTTCTGCGATTAGCATCTAACATAGTTGGTTCCATGGTTGCACCTTTTCTAACTTGTAATCTTGATGGAGTTCTTTCCATTTAACTTAACTTAACTTAACTGAGATATAACTAAAAATATACTTTAATTCCAAATTAGCTTTTGACTTCTAATCTGTTGATTAGAAGCGCTCGTGTAACGTAAGGTGGAAAAGTAAAGTATAAAGGAAAAAATATATATTAAAACTCTAAATACGAAACCCTGAAATGTCTGTATATTAATATAGATATCAATACACAGCGATCACAATTTTTTGTAGTAGATTTAATCAATTCAAATCCTATTGGTTTGGTTAATTAGTTAATTAGTTCAATTGATTCGTTAAAATTGATTGAAAAGAATAAATCACTAAGGGAAAATTGTTTTTCAACGATCGAATTTTCTAGACGATGATTGAATGAAAAATTTTCATTAACAGGAAAACTTCCAATCTTCAATCATTGGCATTATATTATTAAAGCAATTGCTATCTGTGACGTTACCCGCACAACCCACCAAAGTAGAATACCAACATATTGCGCTTCCGGATTAAGAAAAGCTTATATCTCATTAACTGCGTTAACACTCTTACAGTTGGTAGCGTCTTTTTAGTGAGTTTAATTCGGTTACAAGTACAATCATGGGTCCAAAAAGAAGAGTTGCTAAAGTTGCACAACCCCAAATGGAAAATACTCAGTTGGTTGAAGAAGGTTCTTCAGGACAGGCTGGTTCAGGGAAGGGAGAAAACCTCCACGCAGACCCGGACCGTCAGAAAACTGGTGGATCTTTGGATACTAATGATGAGGGTGATAATGATGACGATGATCATGGTGACGATGATAATGCTGAAGGCGAAGGCAATGATGATGGACAGTTAAGCGAAGTGGAAGATCTTTCGGATGAACAGGTCCAAGCTATAGCTGATGAGTTCATTGATCGGAAAACCTTGCTGTATTTAGTTCAGATTGTTAATCTTATGCAGAAAAAGCAACCTGAAGATTATTCACATGCATGGATTGATGCCCAAAATTTGGATTCAGTGACTAAGCTCGCTGACCATAAGGAAATGCCTAAATATAATGGGACCAATGACAAGATGGCTTACAAAATCTTGAAAGAATTTAAGCAGTCATTGAGAACGTTATATCCCCAGCAAAACACGATTAAGGAATTTTTAACAGTTCCACAATTTAGAGTCTGTGTGTCAATTCATTTCGAGAAAGAGGGACTTAAATTTATCGAAGATAAATTGTTAGAATTGGAAAGTAATAAAGTCCATGTTCCGGAATTTCTTGAGATGTTAGAAAAACGCATGGTAAAGAAGCATTTATTATTTGACTTGATTGCTGATTTGGTAGTTTTTAAGCAAAAGGCAGATTATGCGGTGTATCGTAGACGGTTTTTAGAGATGGTCGAATTATTTCCTTTACCCACGAATGCAAATGAGCAATGGTTATACAAGCAAGTTGGAGATTTACACTTTAGTAATAAGTAATTTTTACGGGTGCTTAGTAACATATCGTAAGAATCAGGAGAAATTAGGAATTTTGAAGACATCGCTAGGTTTACACCACCAAAGCATGTATTAGATGCTTGCAATAAGGCTGTGAAGCTGACTAATGCTGAACTTAAGAGTTATCAGAAAGTGAATCAAGCTAATAACAATAATAACAATAAAAAGCGTTCACTGAGTACTCCTAATGATTCTAAGCTGGCCAATAAGAAGTCTAAAACTGCTTGCTACACTTGCGGTAAGGAAGGTCATCAAAAGGCTAAGTGTCCGGTTAGGTTGGCAAAACTTAAGGATGCGGAAAAGCTGGGTTCATCGTCAAGTTCGAAGAAGTCTAGTTCAAAAAAAGACTAGAGTCGAGGACGAAGGACGTTAAACTTATTGTCAATAATGCTGCTATGAATTTATCAATGGATGATAGTAATGTTCAGGGAGAATTTATTGAGGTTAAACTTGGTAATTTACCTCCACACCCTGCATTGTTAGATTCAGGTAGTATGGCTAATTTTATTCGACCAGAATTAGTTAGTCAAGATTTGGTACAGAGTTGTGATCCTATTGCAGTTACAGCTTTGGATGGTACTTTCTTGAGAACTGTTACAGAATATGTGGAGTTAGATTGGTTACCACTATTCAAGAATTTACGGTTTTATGTAACTAAGTTATGTAATATACCAGTGGTTCTCGGGAAGGAAGTATCAGATGAGTTTAGAAAGTTCCCTCCATCGGTTAGAAAGTTAGATTTCGACGAATTTCAACATTTAAATAGTTCTTCTGTGTATACACAAGATGATGAAGTAGTTTTAGCAAATATACGTTTACTTGATTTATCAGAGCAGTTACGCGATAGTGTGACAGGTGAAGTAGTAGAAACTGAACCAGAAGAACTTATTTTGGAACGAGATTCGTACGAGCAACAAGATGTGAAGGATTTTCTTGCCAACATTTTCGACAGGTATCTGGCTATTTTCAATGATTATCCGGTAATTCATAACGAGAACAATCAGTTTACTCATACGATTGAATTGGCGTCTTTTGAGAAGTTTCCCAATAGAGCTCCATATCCAATGTCTGCAGATAAATTGAAGGAAATTGATTCTCAGGTTGATGATTTCATTGAAAGAGGTCTTGTTGAGAAGAGTCCAGGTTCGAAGTTTGCATCTCCAGTTATTTTGGTTGATAAACCAGATGGAAGTAAGAGATTATGTGTGGATTACAGAGAAGTCAACAAAATTACAAAAGTTGATAAGTTTCCATTACCGCTAATCGAAGACTTAATCGGGGAGATAAATGATGCTGAATATTTTTCTAAGTTAGACTTATCACTGGGATATCACCAGGTGAATATGGCTAAAGAAGATAGGCACATTACAGCTTTCAGAACACACAAAGGACTTTATCAATGGTGTGTAATGCCATTTGGGTTGATGAATGCTCCAGCTACATTTCAAAGAGCTATGAATGAGATATTTGAGAAATATTTAGGTAAATTTGTTACTGTTTACTTAGATGATATTCTTATTTATAGTAAGACAAAAGGTGATCATAAAGAACATATCAAAATTGTGTTCGATTTGCTTGAAAAGCATGGTCTAGTGGCTAAAAGGAAAAAATGTCAATTCTTTAAAAGGAAAATTCAGTATTTAGGACATATCATTCTGAAAGGTCGTGTTAGAATTTCTCCTTCAAAGATTGATGCAGTCAGAGAATGGCAGTTTCCTAAAACAAAGAGAGAAATGAAATCTGCTCTTGGTTTAGCTAGTTTTTGTCGGAAAGCAATCAAAGGTTATTCAATCTTGGTTAAGCCTTTGATGGATTGGGCTGTGAGGAACATCAGAGTTTCTAAGACAATTTTGGTTGAGTCATTTGAAAAGCTAAAGAAGACTTTGACTACAGCTCCAGTTTTAGTTACTCCAAGTCCTGATGCAATTTATAAAGTAACCACTGATGCTAGTGATTATTGTACCGGTGCTGTGATTGAGAAAACCAATAATTTGGGTAAATCAATCGGAGTGGTAGCTTATTTTTCAAAGGTTATGAATAAACATGAAAGGAATTATCCTCCAAGGGAGAAAGAATTTCTTGCGATAATTCGGGTACTTGAGAGACATAAGAATATGTTAATAGGTCATAAAGTTATCCTTAATACGGACCATGAATCACTAAAGTACATTTTATCAAGACCAAAACCATTATCTGGTAAGATGGCAAGATGGTTAGACTTGTTAGCTGAATTTGATCTTCGTATCAATTACATTCAGGGATCGAAAAATCAAGCTGATGCTTTGACTCGACGTTATCAAGATTTCATCCAGATAAGAGCACTACATTTTACAATGCTTGGAGAAAATCTTGGGGAAACGTTTTTCGATGAATGTAGGCAGGATTACAAAACAGTCGAAAGGTCTAAGTTAATTTATGAAATTTTAGCTGAGAAGAAAGTGATTCCGAATATTTACAAACAGAAGTTTGCTAAGTTTTCATATAAGGATGGTTTGCTTTATCACCACGGTTATGATAAGTTAGGTCTAGGGATTGATAGATTATGGGTACCTTCAGCACAGTTGCAGCTTCGGGTAATTAATCAATATCATTCTAAAGAACCCAACTTACATCCAGGGTTAGTTCAAACGTTCATGGAAATTCAACAATATTTTTGGTGGCCGAATATGTATGAACTGGTTCGTAGGTTCATTCAACATTGTCATGTTTGTCAGACTACAAAACCTAGTACTCAGAAACAGTATGGATTATTACAATCAATTCCCATACCAACGAAACGATGGCAGTCGATTACAATGGATTTTATTTCAGGTTTTCCTACAGTTGATGGTAAGAATCAAGTCTTAATAGTAGTCGATAGATTTACGAAAAGAGCTCATTTTATTCCTTGTTCAAAGAATATAACTGCTAGTGAATGTGCTGAATTAATTGTTAACGAGGTCATTAAACATCATGGAGTACCAGAGGAAATTATTTCTGATAGAGACAAGTTGTTCACATCGAGGTTTTGGAAGGATCTCTTTGCAAGTCTCCAACTGAAACTTAAATATTCTACACCATATCATCCACAAACAGATGGTCAAACTGAGAGAACAAATAGGACTTTTATTCAGTTGCTTAGAGCTTTTAGTGATTTCAGAGAAAATCTTTGGTTAGCAAAGTTACCTTTATTAGAATTTGCTTATAATTCTCATTATCACAAGTCAATAAGGATGTCTCCTTTTGAAGCTGATTATGGATATCAACCGACTCCACCATCATTTGATAGTCGATTGTATGAATTGATTTTACCAAGTGAGAAAACTATTAGTGCTCTACCACCAGAGAATAAGGCTTATTATATGCAATACTTAATTAATCGGATTTCAGATAATTTAGAACAAGCTCAGAATGAACAAGAACAAAACTTCAATAAACACCGTCGGGAACTATTATTAGAACCAGGTGACAAGGTGTTACTTCACAGAAATGCGAAGGTTTTTGGTTACAATTTCAAATTTACCAAACAACAAAATCTTTACTTTGGTCCATACACGGTTATCAAGAAAGCTCCAATTGTTAATAATGCTTACGAGTTAGATTTAGGTCCACGTAATGTTGGTAGAATGCAAAATGTTAAGAACATGAAACCATATCATGAATCACTTACTGGTGACAAAAGACATCCTCCAACGGATCTACAAGGTTTAGTACAAGCTGCTCGTTCAGATAACATCGTGGGAATCAAAGGATTGGATATTCTTAATCGTTTAGTTGCTATTACGTTTAAGGATTGTGAACCGTTTCATGCAGGGATTTATTCACTTGCGGATGTGAGACAAGCATTGGTGCCAGAACAATTTGAAACTTTTCTTCAGGAGTACACGAATCAAATCCAAACAGGAACAGAAGAATATGATGCAATTCAAGAGTTAGTTACAACTAATTAGTTTGTTTTTAGTATATATCAGTTTTAATATTATGTTACGTTTTTGATTATTCGTTGTACGTTGTTCTTCAATGCTGGTTTAAGTGGTTTAAGATTCTTATGTCCACTTGGGATTGATGGTTTTCATTGGTCAAATTTTTGCAATCTTGGGATATTGCTGGTAAGCAATTAGATTGTGAGAAATTTTTTTCAACTTGGGACATTGTCTTAAGGCAATGAAGTTGTTTTTTTTGGATAACGGGATATTGTGTTTGCAATTAGTTATCAAGGTTCTTTTCAACTTCCGGGTACTGTTGGCAATTAGTTGGTCTTATGACAACTAGGAATATTGCAACATGGAATGTTGTTAGGTTTTTTTTTTTTGAATTTTTTTTTTGATTTTTTTGTGAATTGTTGGAATTTTTTTTGGCTTTTGATTTTTTTTGGTTATTTTTTTGGAACAAAATGTTTTCGTACATGGTTGCCACGAATTCATTGCAATTATGGAAGAAGGATTGGATACACGGATCTCCTTCTTGGTGCAACTAATCTCATG
>NW_026057473.1:0-12119 GCF_019202705.1 Hemisphaericaspora subhashii | reverse complement strand
ATTTTAAAACATTCATCGTTGTTTATTACAAGTATCAATTGAGTGTGTAACTATTATCAATTGAGGGTATGTGTGTAATTAAAAGTGGATGATGAAATTTTAAGTTGAAAAAAAGAGATAGCCAGCAGAATTAATTAATTAGCGGGGATGGTGGGTGAGTGGATCTAACACCGAGTGAGAATATTTTTATAAAGGGGGAGAGAATACGAATATGATACAAAATCGGTTAATTAGACAGAAAAAATACATGGAATCATCACTCACACTTTTCATTTTATAATTAGCATAGCCCATTACGAAATTTAATTAAACTAAACAAGGTCATTAATTAAAGAAAAGGGCTATGCTATTGTAGAGAATTAGAGTTTGCGCTAACATTAAGTGTAAAATGAAGTAAATTGTATTACTACAATGGCAGTACACCGAAAAACCAATTAATTCTGTTCCCCTACGATAAAAAGCATCCAGTAAAAGGATGGGCTCGGTATATTAACTATCAAGATGAAAGATCTGATAATGCGAAGTATTATCAGATTTCCTTTTGGATTGAAACTTCCTAAAGATGGTTGAATATATCACCTAAGGAATTCGAATTCTTTATGAAGAGTTTGTTAGTATGGTGCATCAAGATCTATATATGGATCTTAAGTCTAATAATGTGTTTATCCTTCGAACCCTAGTTCTCAAAGGAAAATTCTAGATAATTTAACGAAACAGCATTGAATCGTTTTCCCAGTGGATACGTATAAGTTAAGATAACGGAATTCTCCCCTCAGGGTGATAGCTTTTAATGTCTTCTTGTGATGATGTATGTTCACAATGAAGATTTGTTCAAGTAGCAATGGAAACGGTGTCACCGCACATCGGATCAAGCGATCTTGTCCCACGCTTTCAAGTTAGAAGAAAGGGTTGGAGGATATATCATCGCAAGAAGATATTCAAAGTTCTCTGTTGTATAATATCAAGTAATTCATCCGATCTCTATTGTTGCAAATATTTGTTAATACCCTGGTAAAAAGTATTGTATCGTCTCCTGCACACCAGAGGTGAGGTTCGCAAAATGTGACAACGACGAGAGTAAAGTACTCGCCACCTCATATTAGCTCTTAAGTAGTGTATAGCTTTAACTAAATGAATTAATAATCCATTTTAAAATAAGCTAGCCATGAGAATTTATCATTAATTAATTTGGATGTGAAAAAAAATGTGTTGCAAAATTCAATGGTTTCTTTTAACTACCAAGACTAAATGAATAGTACTAGTGATCTGTTTAAGACTGAGCTAGTCAGTCAACTTGATATGATGGATGGGTAGGAGATAGTGAAATATAATTTATCCTTGATGTTATCTTTCCTTCTTCACTTATACATGGGGTGTAACTTATAGATGCTTTACACGACTGATATACCAATTTAAACATCATCTTTCCAACAGAGAATGACCTTGTTAGATTAATTGTACTGATTATTTCATAGATCATAAAGAGAAAGGTATTGCTAGAAACTTGACCTTCCTACATATCCTTAACCGTTATGCTTAGCACCTAGAATTGGTTTATGTTGGTCTCTTTGCATGGGTCTAGATTCTTCGATTTGTTTTTTTGTGTTTGTTCCAAAAATTTGCAGCAATATTTTAGACGCCCAAATTGCGAAAAAATTAAAATTGTTCTCCGTTTCTTTTCTTCTTTTACTTTCCACAAAGAACAACTCACCAATTCAATAATATACTTAATTCATTCAAAACCAATCTCATCAATCCAATAAAAGCCTTTATGTCATTGAATGTTCAGGAATGTATGGTTGTTAGAGAGAAAATGGGGCCCATTTGGAGCAATTAAACCACAGAAATAAAATTAGACCACAGAGAATAATCGGCTCTCAGGATCCACAAATCAATCTCAACCATCATTCATCCTATTTCCTCAATAATAATATTCATTGTCCTGTTTACTATTATTAGTAAACGAGGCCATTATCTTTCCATCACCCGCCATGATACATTAATCATTACTTTTAAATCAAATTTTCCCACTATTGTATTAAAACACACAAAAAAAAAAGCATCGAGTACAATTGATGACCATAGACAACTTAGAGAGAGCCTGGCTAGATTTCATGGATCAGTTTAATTAAGCCTTTCATACTTGATTAGCCACCTGACCAATGGTTAGTTCTGTGTGATGGGTTTGCTATCTGAATTTAAATGGATGAAGGTTTGTCTTAATCTAAGGTTGGAAATGACAAAGAATAAGTAATGAAATTAGGAATTCAATGAGTTTTTGCTGTTGACGATGGATCAATTGGGAAGAATTACAAGTGGAGTCCAATGAAAACGAGAAATTGGTGGCAATACAATTTGGAGAAAGTTTGACTGGATTTCAATGGATTGAATTATTTCTTTCATACTGGATTAACCACCTGACCAATGGATAGTTTGTGTGATGGATATTATTCTGATTTCAACGAAAGAAGGTTTGTATTAATCTAGGTTGGAATTAACAAGTACAATGGGTTTGCGAATTTGATGTGGATTTCCATTGTGGTGAGGTTTGAATTTAATCAAAGATTTCAATTGTGGTGATTTTAGAATTTGATCTAGGATTTCAATTATGGTGATAGAAAAATTGGAAAGAATTTGGTTTCAATAGCTGTGATCGGTCTCCTAATAGATTATCGTAGGTTTGAATTTGCTTCGGGGGAAAGGGGTTGGAGGGAAGAGATAGTGGATTATAGGATCTTATCCATGGGGATGGGATTACCTGGGAAGAAACTAACGTCATTTGAAACATGGTAGCGTACAATGTCGTTCCCCATATAAGTTAAGAGACATTTTTGGTTCGTATCAAATTACTAAACGACATTTACCATTTTCAACCAAAACACCATTCAGCTCTTTAGCGAGAAAGATATCTACTAACTAATAACACTAGTAATACAATTTATCTATATCAACCCCATTTGATACAATGTCACGCAATGGCAAGCAAAGGGGCAGTCCGACATTTGCTCCTACGGAATCATTGAATTCTTCATATACAACAACATCATTAGATCAACAACAAGCATCAATCTATAATCAATTACAACATCCAACATTTGATATAGAACCGGTTCAATTACAATTCAATATCAATCATAAATTGAATCAATTGTTGGTAGAGAATGATATTATGTATTTATTACTTGATCATTCAACTCTTTATAAGATTGATTTAGATAATCCTTCACAAGTTAAGAAATATCAAATACCAACTGTTGGTACAGGCTTAACAAAAGTACAGAATATTTGGTTACATCCAAATGGATTTCATTTAATTGTTCAAACTAATGATTTTAATTATTTTTATTTAAATAATTATTATACTTCATTTAAACCATTACCTAAATTTAAAGGGATAAATATCACACAAATTGCATTTCCAAGAGGAGAAACTGATCCGTCAATGATATCATCTGGAGGAACATCATCAACTATTGGTCCAACGGAAACCTTATTGATAGGTGCACAAGATGGTACAATATATCTTGGGTCAATAAAGCCACATGATCCAACTACTCAAGATAAGAAACGTGATGATAAGTATTTGAAATCAGTGTTTAAATTAGATCATCCATTGCAAGGTCTAACTTTCTCCAATAACAAATCACAAATAAATATGGTCTCAAATAATAAATTATACACTTGGGATTGTTTTGATACCTCATATAATGAATTAATCAAAGTATTCAAATCCACTTCTCCACAAATTACTCCACTTAGTCTTTCAAAATCGAAATCCAGAATGGTATTTGCAACAAATTCTCAAGAATTTATCATATTTGATCCAATTTCTCAAGATTTATATTCCAATGATCAAGAAATCCAATTATCACAAGTTGATAACCTATCATTTAGTGAAGGGACATTACACGAGATTCTCCTAACTGATCATCATCTTGTTGGATTAACGCATTCTTCTGAAAATTTGGTTATATTTAATAAATTGGCATTAACAAAACCACCAATTAAATTAAATTTAAAACAATTCATATCACCAGGTGAACGAATCCATGGAATAACTGCAGATTATCTGTCTCATACCTATTGGTTATATACCGAGAATTCAATATTTGAATTAGTTATTCAAAATGAATCAATTCTGATTTGGTATGATTATTATAAAATAGGGAAATATGTTGAAGCATTGAAATGTTTAGAAAATCAAGAAAATAATTTCTTTAAGAAAGATTTGGTATTGATTAAACAAGGATATGAATTATTACAAAAAGGAGGATTCGGGGTTGATTATACTTTGGATGTGGAGGATAAGAATGATAGAGAGAAATCTCCATTACATGATGATTTCATTAAATTGCAAGTTAAGGGGATTAATATATTGGCGAAACTGACTGAGCCGTTTGAAAAGATTTGTTTAATGTTGTTGGATATAAGTTCACATTCCAAATTGGATGCGGTTGCTTCCTCATCGGTATCATCGTTGACATTAATTGATAATTCATCTTCTTTGTTGAGTATAATTTCGGAACGTTTGCTAGTTGAGTATCTTTTGGTGAAGTATTCCATTGCAAAAGATATTGAACGAAATCAAGTTAGAATGGTTGTTTTATCAAGTTGGATAGTTGAGCTAACCTTAAGAGTAATTCATCGATTAGAAAATGAATTGTCAAAGGACAAAGTTCAAACCCAATTAAGAATTCATAAAGAAAATTTCCTTGATCAATTAAATCAAATATTTCAAGAATTTATAAATAAAAACTATAAACATCTTGATCCAGCTACTGTATATGAAATCATGAATGATATGAATTGTAAAGAAAAGTTATTATATTATGCTGAATTGATTGAAGATTATGAATTTATACTTAAATATTATATTGATATTCGAGATTGGAAAAATTCAAATAAAGTTATTATCAAGATATATTCATCTTCTAAGATGGAGGATTTGAAGGAATTGATATATAAATATTCAACGGTTCTATTATTGAATTATCCCAAGGGTTCAATCGATAGTTGGTTACGATTAAGTTCAAGCCAAGATATTTCAGATACAATGGATTTTGATAAATTCTTACCTGCAATTTTAACATATTGTAAATCAAATTCCCATGTTCCAATAATTGATAATTATGCTATTCAATTCATGCAAAAGATAATCTATGAAAAAGGATACAAAAGTAAACAGTTAAATAATTATTATTTATCATTATTAATCACTTATAAAAACCAAGAATCAAAATCCCAAATCAACAAACAAATCACCAAATTTATAAACTATGCCGCATTAGATACAAAATCCAAAAAATCACAACTATATGATGTATATTTCATCCTAAGATTATGTATTTCTCATCAAGCATACCAACCCGCAATATTCATCTTAATTCAAGAATTAAATTTATTCGATCAAGCTTTGGAACTTGCATTAAATAATGATTTGATTAATTTGGGTGAATTTGTCCTCACGAAATATGATGAATATATCAATAAGAATAAAGAAGTTGGAATATTGAAATATAATGAGGAAAATGACCATTATTATGCACATGGTGATGATGATAATCATAAACCTGAAGAAGATTTTCTTAATAGAATAAAATTGGAGGAAGCTAGTTATAGTGAGAGGAAGAAGTTATGGCTTAGGTTTTCGAAACATTTGATTGAATGGGTATGTAAGGGAAGAAAAGTGGGGATTCCTGTCATTGATGATGAGGATGAGGGTGATAGTAATGAGATCAAAGAGCCTACTCGGAAAGATTCTAAGGAATCAAATCCTATCAAAGGCTTAACGAATGATATTGCCAATTCGATAACTGGTGCCAGTAACCAATCCGATAAAGATGCTATAAATGCTCTTCAAGTGAAAAAACTAAATAAAGTCTTGACATATATCTTACAATTATCCAATTCAGGAACTAATACCAATAATGTACTTGGGTTAAAAGACTTATTACCATTATTCCCCGAAACTATCATGATCAATAATTTCAAGGATGAAATCGTAAACTCATTAAATCAATACAATAACAAAATCAACCAACTTTCAATGGAAATGAAAGAATCATTAACCATCTCATCCAAATTAAAACAACAAGTCCGTGATTCTACCAAAATCACCAATCAAGCCAAAATCTATTCTATAATTGAACCAGGTGAACCATGTCATTTATGTAATAAATTATTAGTTGGACAAAATTTTATATTTTTCCCCAATTGTCATCATGGATTTCATAAAGAATGTTTAATGAGAAATTATTTTAAATTACCAAATTTAAATTATAAATTTAAAAAGATTTATCAAAGTTTTAAACGAGATCCAAGTGTGGTTAATAAACGAGAATTAGATGATATTTTAACAAAAGAATGTATCTTGTGTAATGAGATGAATATTAATTTATGTGATAATGGTTTAATTGATTATAATAAAGATCAAGAAGAAATGAAACATTGGGAATTATAATTGCTACTGTTTATAGATTAAATAGTGTGTGTGTGTTTATTTATTTAGAAAATTATTTGGCTGCAAAAAATGTTGCAATTCTTTGCTTTTTATTAAACAACCTCAATCTCAAAAATGTAGATTATGTTTGGTCTACTTGGGACGTTAGATCTCTTCATACTTAATGTTATCTTACCATATAACGTTGTTTACCAATTTTTTGTTATGCACCTTGAATAACTAAGTTTATCATGCGTCATGGAAAGAGAACATTCACGAAGAAATAATCTGAACAACGAAATAACAATGACCAGCTATCTAGTCCTACTAATACTACTAAATATAGTCATCTGCAGCCATGAACCAGTAGCACCACCTCCTCCCAATCTAGCCCCTCCCACCATAGTCATTGATCTAGATGAACCCCAACATCTCACAGACATCTCCTACCATACCCTCGAATCATTCTCCCCCACCAAATTCATCAAAATCATATCGAAAAATCCCAAATCAGTAATATCAATCCTGTCCAAGCGCACCACCATCGTTCCCTATGACGACGTCCTAATCAACCCCGACTCCCTATCCAAACTCTCCTACCTCGAGATCAAACACTCCAACACCACCCTCACGAGACTAAACCATGCTATACCACTCACACCCTGTTTAGACACATTTTCATTCAATGGAAAAGGACAAGGAACGATTAAACTCACCAATCGAATCCAAGTCCAGGCACAGGTCTCTTTGGGAATTGGTGGAGATATTGGATTGGGGACATATGTGAACCTAACTTCGATTAGACTTTCTATGGGGAGTAAAGTGCTGGAAAAAGTGGCGAAGGCGAGATTGTTGGATATGACGGTTGCGTGTACCACTAGTGAGAATTGGACTACTAGGATATTTACATATTTGCCAATTATCGAGACTGATGTGTATGCGAGGAGATTGGTCTGGGATAAGGAGACGGGGGAGGTTGAGTTTGATGAGGATGAGGAGGATGAGGATGAGGAGGATGAGGATGATGGTGACGAGGAGGAAGGTGAAATTCTGGGGATGGTTCGGATTGGGAGAAAGAGGATGTTGAGTAATGGGTTGGTGAAAACGCTTTGTAAGAGAGGAACAGAAAAAGAGATGGGATGTTATATGGAAGATGAGAAGGTGTATACTGATGAATATGGGAATCAATTCAGTTGGTCAGATGTTTAGATCTCTACATCCCATTAATGGCTTTTAATAAAGTTTATCAATAATAAATTACAATGAAATATGCATTTGGAAAAACAGTATAAATAAATAACGTTTTCTAATTAAACTAAAAGGATCATATAAAATAAATAAAACATATTATACAAAACGAAAACTAATGCAAAAACCACATTCTCCTTCTTCTATCGTTTTCTTATCCAATTAACCAACTTATTAACACTCCTCTTACTACTAATACTCCTCATCGACAACGCTATACTATTCACCGACCTCGCATCATCATCAACCTCCCCTCCTCCACCAGCACTAGGACTTCCTCCACCACCTTCATGACTAAGATCAAACGCAGCCGACGATTTCCTTCTAATCCAAGAGCTTCCCGACCTTATCGATGACGCAATTGAACTCCTTCTTCTCGACCGTTGTTGTTGTGTATGCGACGGCGTGGGAACGACCAAATTATGATCGTGTTTATGGTGTTGTTGTTGTTGACGGGATTTATATTCTAATTTATTCATATATTCAATCCCACCTTTTTCTTCAGGAGTGTTGACTCGGGTTTCGATATCTTGTCGACTACGAATAATCTCATTATTTGGTGGTTGAGCTTTCAAATTATGTACCAGTCGTGATTGTTTCTTGGGTTTATTCACAGCAGGCGGGTGAGGTTCTGGTTTTTCATTCTGAATCTGGGGAAGTGCACATCTTGCAACAATTTCCGGCTGGGATTGGACTTGTTTCACTTGATTCAGCTTTTTCGACCCCTTCTTAAAAACCGGAATCTGGGTCTGACTCAAAATCCGAAGTTCCGCCGGCGTGACTGGTCTTTTCGGCAATTTCGAACCAGCACTCAAAATCGACGATGATGAACTATTATTACTTCTCTTTGGGGTGGTTGATGGTGATGATGATGAACTAGCCCTACGACTTTCAGGAGTGGATGTTACACTGACGTTATTACTTGATGTAGTTGTTGTGGCTGCCACCGAATCAATATCAAGCACGATTGTTTCATTATTCACAGTACTGTGGGGACTCATTAGGGTTATTTCATGATTGGAGACAATAAAATCAGATCCACCTTTTTCATCAGCTTCGTCAAATGGACTATGATTGATTTTTGGAGTTGTGATTACAATCGTACAAGGTGCTGTCAATTCTGATCCAACGGTAGGAGGTGGTGGGGTGGTAGTGGCAACTCTTTCGACATTGATCATGACTTCTGATTCTGGTTCAGGTTCACAAATCGATTCACCGCTTGAATTATCCGTCCTAGGCGTGATTTCTTCTTCATTATTCCCGGAAATCATTGATGATTGTTCAGTTGAATGGATTGTATCATTCATGGCTGATGAAAGATCTGAGGTTAAACTATTTGGACTAAAATTAAATCCATGTTGTTTCTTTGGACTTGGAGATTTATTAATATTATCACGATTGTGATTGTTTAGTGATGCAATATGAATATCAGAAGTATCTTTACTTAATTTCGAAGTATGATGATGTTGATGTTGACTATTATAATAATAATTAGCCAATGCTTCATAATTATAAGTCGATGGAGATGCTCTTCTAAATTCTCCAAATCTGATGGAATATGATAATGGAGGTGGTGGAAATTTTGTTGCCGATGATGATGAAAATCCAGACCCAGAAATACCGCCACCACCTGATGAATGTGACGTAAGTGATCTCTTTGTTTTCAAACTTGGTAATGATGATGAATGATTTAAATACTTATTTGAACCATTCTGGGCAGAATTTGACGATGTATCCAATGGGGGTGTAGCATTACCATTAATAACTCCACTACCTCCAACACTTACATTTCCATTTCCATTCCCACTTCCACTTCCATTACTATCGGTTCTGATTAAGTGAACATTATCTGTACTTGAAGATAATTTCATTGCATTTGAGATTCGATTAGATTGATCATAAAAACTTTGATACCGATTTGCTTTAGCTGCTGAACGTTTATTATCAAAGAATGAACCATTTGAAGAATTAGATAATGTTTTCTCGATTGTGATTTTGGGGTTGGATGGATTTAGACTTGAATTTGAACTATTTGCCGAAGTTATTTGATAAAAACTTGAATTCGATCCTCCCCCGAGGGTTAATGGTGGAGGTAATGGGGCTGGAATCGTGGGGGTTTCTACAAATGATTCAATTTCTTCAGGTAACATTTCTTGAACTTCTTCTTCGCTTTCATCTTCTTCTAAAATATCCGTCACTTGATCAATTTCTTCCATGGTGATTGAATGATTAGTTTCTTCTTCTACAATTGGTTCAGCAGGTAATGTTTCTCTAATTGGTTGATGAAATATACTTGAATTACTATTGAATGAATTTGTAGCCGAGTAGAAAGGAGTTACAATTGGTTGTTGTTTTATAAATGGAGAACCTAAGAATTCATCTTGTGAAGAAAATGCAGGAAGCAGTTCAGTACGGATATGTCTATTCTTAACCGATTGTGGTTGTTCTTTATTGTCATTAAGATTTAAATTTACATTTAAGATTTCATCTAAATCAATGACTGGATTTGGGATATTTCCATTACTCATTGTAGTTTCTTCAGTCAAGAAGAAACGTGGTGGTGGAATCTTATTATTATTACTATTGCTATGATTGGTTGACGTAACATGAGATGCACTTCTTCTATGTTGAAGCCGTATTGGTGAATTTAAAGAATGCATACTATATTTTTTAGATAAATTTGGTGAAGTTGAAGGTAGAGACCTTGGAGATGAAACCGGAAATGAATGTTGTGGTTGTTGTGGTATTGGTGGTGGTGATAATAAATCTGGGGTATGTACTTTATTAGGAAATGCAAATTGTTCATCTGTTGGATCATTAGTGAAATCTTGTTTATTATTAAATTGATAATATCTATCAAATTCATTATTCTCTTTATCCATATCTTCATCTACTTTATTAACCAGCAGAAGTAATAGTGCATCATTACTATGGTTGTTGCGAATTGGAATTGGAGATTGATAAGATGGCGGCAGTTGTGGTAAATGTACTTGTTGACGTTGTGGTTTATGAATATTTATAGGTGAAGAAGCTAATGGTGGTGAATTAAATAAGCCTAATCCCATTGCATCAAAGTCACCTGATATTGCTTGAGATCGTTTATGTCTATGAGTTCGTTTATGCATGGATGGTGTGGCTAGGCTATTGCCATTGTTATTGGTTGTGGGTCCTGTTGCAGCTGCAGTAGTTGCTGCTGCTGTTATTATAGACATGATGATAGTTTCTTCAATATATGATTAAGCGAATGTGAATATGCAATTTTCTTTCTGGAGTGATTTAGTTAAATAATAATAATAATCAAAAATACAAAATGGTCCTTCATATATAATAATAAGTTTCTCTGTGTGTCTGTGAATCTATCTCTTTTCTTATTTTTGTCTGTCTGTCTGTTTGCTTTAATTTTTTTTTATTTGATGTTTTTTACTTTAAAACAAAAATATGCCTAAGTTCTTATTAAAATGTAAAGGGCAAAAAAAATTATTATTAAAATTAAAAAAACGTTGCTGTTGTTACTGTCGTAGTAAGTTGTAGTCGATGTTGTTGTTGCTATTATTATGAGATCCGACAGACAGTTATTAAATAAATATAAATAAATAAAAATGGTTGAATTAATGAAGCGAATGTAAAAGAATGTTGCTATTTTTCTTTTTGGATTCTAAAAAAACCGAAGGGCAAAAAAACTGTAAAAAAAAAACACGTGAATGAAACGAATGTGATGGGGTGTGTTGGGTGGGGTGGGGGATATATGAACTGAATTAAAAGAATGAATAAGTAGTAACCTTGTAGTAGTTATAGCTACTTTGTTTAATAGGAAAGGAAAAGGAAGTTATTAAATTAAATAGAAGACAACCAAAAAAAAAAAGAATCCTTAAGAAATAAAATGGAATGACTGTAAGTGTAAAGAGATTTAAACTGTATTATAAATATAAATTTACGGCACATAAGAAAAAATGTAAAATATTTTTTAAGTTTACGCAATTTAGGTTTATTTTTTAAACTTTTCTTTTTACATTCTTCTTATAATTATTTTTTAATGCATTTTCTCATACATTTTTATTTTTTTAATGTCAAAATAAACTTTGTTATAAAAAGCTTATTTTGGATAAACGCGAATCTCAATTTGGTTAAATTAAATTTATTGATANGATCAATTGGGGGATCAGTAAACTCTAATTAGCCTAACTACCATACGGTAGCCAATTGTCTTGCATACTCGACGCTGACTGCAATAGGGGATCTTTATATATGTAAACACGTCTGAACTACAAATCTCTTCTTATCATTCAAATTTTATGCCAAGATTGTGGGATACCACAATAGGTAACAAGGGTACCAAATGTACCATATTGTATTCGCACGTTTTGTAGGACAATGAAATGTACAATCGACAAATACAACTGGTGATTCCCATGCTTCGTTTACGTTTATTATT
>NW_026057474.1:0-12362 GCF_019202705.1 Hemisphaericaspora subhashii | reverse complement strand
AGTACAATAAAACAAAAGAAAATGGGGGGGGGGGGGGAAGGAATTAAGTTGTTACACAATAATAGAAAATATGATTTTTTAAACAGGAGCCTACAAAGAAACGTATGTGTACACATATATATTGTCAATATTCCAATTAAACCATCTCTTTGGCATCATATCCCCTAATTCGAGAGTTAGAAGAACGGGGCGAGAGAGCTATTACTCAAAACTCTTAGGTATGACAAAATTATTGTTTGACTAAGAAAATTAAAGTCCTTTTTTTTTTTTTTGCAGCAAATGCGTACTATTAATTTACTCTATATCAATCAATCATATTCTATATAAATATACAAACTCTTATTAAGCATTCACACTTTTCATAACTTTTGTGGTTTCCTGAAATCTATCCCAATTGATGGGCATAAAATTCATAATCTTCATTCTTTACATTATCATCAGCATTCTTCAACCCTTTCCATATTTTTGCGGTACCGCTATTCTTTACTTTATTCAACCGGATATCATTCTCATTATTAAATGCAATCCGATCAGGTTCTTTTATAGTCCTCTTCTTTAAAATTGGTGCAAGTGGAGTATATGAGGGTATTAATGTTGAATAAGTTCTACTTGCCTGAGTTCCAGAAGATATTGTTGGTCGTAGGCTTAAATTGGCAGGAACTGGGGTGGCTGTAGTCATTGTAACTATCGTTAACAATACATTAACTAACAACAACAACATCTGTTAAGAACTTCTTTTGATATTGTATTCGAATGTGTGGCTAAAAAAGAATAATTAACAGGGCCGTTGTCTTTTATTTATAATTTTTACAATTTTAACAAGACGACGACGGGGTCATTCATTCAACTAACTGAATTAAGTTATAACATTGACAAAAGGTGTCGACTTACTCAATTAGGAAACAAATTCTGGGGGGGGGAATCGTTGAGCCTCCCATTGTTCCTCCCAAAAGTTTCTCCTTTGTGAATAAAAATAGAATTTTTTTGTTCTTCTTTTAATTCGTGCACGAGAGGATGGATCTCTCCATTGTTCAGATTTCTGAATTGAGAAACAATTTAACCTAATTTCTTTCAACGATAGCCTATTTTGTAAATCACGAAATTGACACCACGGGTTTACTTGACAACGTTGAACCCCGTTTTTGTGTGTTTTGGATTCGCATGGAGAATGTGAGAAAATGGTGCTGCAAAAAGTTTGATACGGGAGTTGAAGAAAGGGATAATTCTTTGTCTCTAGAAGGTTGGTTCATCAGAGTTTTCCTTGTAAAATATTCATCAGCCACGCGTATTTTCTCCCTTGATTTATTGTCCCCTTATTCTCATGACTCTTACATACGTCATAAGAGCAATCAGCTTTATTCCAGATCCAAGTTATTTACACAATAAATACAATTCATAAATTTTCTCCTATACACTGTAAAAAACCATAATACTACAAACCAGAAAGTACACTCAATACACTTCCCGAACTCTAATCTCACCATCTTGATGTGAGCCATCAGATTGCTTTTCATTTATAATCTCGGTTGTAATTATTTCTCCATCCATACTAGAATTACTAGTACTACTACTATCAGTTGCACGATGTAAGTTTGGCCTTCCATCTTCACGTTTACTACCATTCTCTAATTCTAGCAATGCATTCAATACACTCTGGGGTTCATTTGGTGCATTTGCAAAGATTGGAATATCACCCAAATTATCCATACCTAAATCTAAACTAACAGTACTATCTCTTCTCATTAATCTCATTCTTGTTGTGTTATTAGTATCAATAGGTTCTTCAAATCCACCTGCGCCATATATCCGATCATAATCTTCAAAAATCCCAGGATTATATTTCCGACAGAATTCATTAACTCTGAAACCTAATTCTTCTCTCATTAATTTTATAGTTTCAATTTCGATTTTATTAGATTTCCGGGATATTAATGAAATAAATAATGGTTTTAACGATTTATAATAATCTAATCCAATTTCCCCTGCTCTTAATGAGGCATATGTTGTTAAAAGAGCCAATGCATAACAAGATGCAAAAATCAGAACAACATTATTGAAGGGGAATAAATGACCAAAATATACCGTACCAATTATTGAATGGAAAATATACAACATTGGTGCAATAACTAATGCAACTAATACTTTCCAAGTACTTATAACATCAGTGGCTCTAATCTTAACCACACTACCTGCCAATGCTTGTTTTTGTTTTATTTTAGATATATGATTTCCAATAACAAATACTGGACTAAATAAAATGACTCCTGGTAAACTTAATCCCCAAAATAATGCAACTTTAAAAGCACGACTAATAACCATAAATAATAATTTAATTCTATTTGATTCATATAATGATTGAACTTGATTATCATGAATTCCCATAAATCTTAATTTTTCATTATATTTCAAAACCAATTTCCGTAATTCTACAACATCGGGGGCATTTTCATGTTCTTGATAACTCTTGACTAATCTTCTATTCATTTCAACCACCATTGGTAATGGAACATGTTCACGATTTGAAGAACAATGTAACCTTCTACAAGCTTGAAGCACCATTAATGTATCATAATCGGGGCAAGTTACGGTAACTTCTCTTAATCTAACCGAAATCTCTTCTAATAATTTATTAACCGATTCTCTTGGATTTTCAATATATTCTTCTCCCATGGCCCTATTAACAATAATTGGTTTTCCGAATTCTAAAACCACCCGAGATCTAAATCTATGAGCATGGAAATAATTCAATCCGGCAGGAATAACACATATATTCTCGACATTATCACCCTGTTTAAGTTTATTAGCAATCGCACCTAGGGCCATAATAGCAACTCCCGGTTTCAATGGTAATAAATCAGGACGATCATGACTTCCACCTTCGGGAAAAATACCCAATACTCTCCCAGAATTCAAATGATCAAAAACATGTTGGAATACATCATGATTATCAACATGTGGAGCGGTTTTGAAGGTTGTACCTTGTGATAACTTTTGGATTATTTTTTGTTGGATATTTTCATATTCAGATTTAAATGGCAGTTTTAAACGTAGATGAGTATCATCTACAACTTCTTGAATTTGGGAATTGGCAACTCCAATTCCAAGTAATCCCTTTGGTTCACATACTTGAGTGAACTTGGTTCCTTGACCGATTATCATACATTGAGTAGGATCAGTAATATCCAACGAAACAGTTCCTGTTGCTGGCTTTAATAAATCCTGAGCCCGTTCTACTGGGATTGCACTACATAATCTAGCACCTTGACCAATAATTTTTCTTTGGTAAGAACTTTTAGCAATCAAGAATGAAATTCTTCTCCCCAGTCTAGCTTTGACTTCTGACATAACAATTGGACCATCGATGAATTGATTATGATGAGGCGCAATCACGAAGATAACTGGACCAGTGGGTGGGATATTATATGTCCCTCTTGTCTTGATATCACGAAAGAATGTATGAGTGATTGAACTGAATAAAAATATTGCAAGATCAAAACATAATAATCGAATAAATAGTCGGAAATATTCCAATAATGATTTATGAGGTTTTCTTTGATTGACTTCCATTGTTATTTGGATTTCTTAGATTGTAAAATAAAGAGAAAGATTTACATGTCGATGATGATAAATAGATGAAAGTATAAAGGTTTTATATGATTTTTATAAAAAAGTATAAAGAATTTTTTTAATTTGGGGGGTGGAGGTGGGGTAGAGAAGTAATTAGACAATGGGGGGTAGTAATTACTAAGAATTTTTTTTAATTTAAATTAAATTAAAATTGGAAGACAGGATTTGTTCTTTAAGGGCTCAAGTAAAGAACATCAGAAAAATGCTTCCAGAAGTTCACCGTTTAAGGAAATCAAACTGAGAGTGTATCCTTATAGACCCAGCTAAATGGTCCACTATAAATCATCAGATACATAAGACATGTAAAAGATCAATGGTGTTTAATTAAAACAAGACAAATTAGAATTATTCAATCTTCGACTGGCCACCAACCGAAACGATCATACGCTTTGACTTAAGACCACCCCCTTATAAGATTTTACTATTAGTATGAAATTTCTTGGTATTTGAAAAACTCAAATAAAATTTAAATCGACTAATAACCTTCCCCACATATTAAGGATTAAAAGAAGGTTTCTTTAATATAGGATTAATTTTTTGTTCTTGTAATTGTTGCCAATATTTTCAGTTCGCATAAATTTGCAGCCAAAAATTTTCAAATTGAAATCGTCCTGACTATATAAACCCACTCTTTAAAGTCACAAGCTTGCAAATGATTTATACAAGAACCAGATAATACACTCTAGTATATTCTATCAAACTATCAACTTGAAATAATCATTGGATCTAAGTATATCTGCTAATTTTATTTTGGAATGTTAATTTCAAATTAAACTTTAAACTTTGCTTGATTTTCTGTGAACTTAAAAAAATCACCTGACCTTGCATAATCTATGTGTAAACTACTACTTTCCTTCCAAAGCACAACCCTAAAACCTTTTACTCACCTCCTTTAACAAGGTAGTATAAATATCAAGTGTTGGTTGCAAATTTGAGTCAAAAAAGTGCCCATTCTAGAGTGGACATTACAGTTGTGAGAAAATTCACTTAGAGCTACTACATATTTGTATGATCATATACATGCACCCCTAGAAAACTTTATCAAAATGACTGTTAAAAGGAAGGTTTCAAATGAAAAAAACAAATGTTAAGAACATCGACGAATAAAAACCCTAAATATTTGTCAATCATGGGGCGGTCAATGTTGTCACAGGATAACAAAACTATTAACTATTAAGTCATTATACTTTTGGGTTAAACCAAATTTATCAAAAGTTTAAGAATC
Organism: Hemisphaericaspora subhashii; assembly: GCF_019202705.1. NCBI lineage: Eukaryota > Fungi > Ascomycota > Pichiomycetes > Serinales > Debaryomycetaceae > Hemisphaericaspora > Hemisphaericaspora subhashii. The sequence continues at coordinate 7,510 of NW_026057474.1, read as the reverse complement.
AATACTCATTTCCATTCCGCGGCAGTGATTTGTTTTTACAGGGGTCAAACTATAATCCCAATTCAAGAATAAAATGCGTTCAATATTGTCAAGTATTCTAAGACCCAAGATTTAATCGAATCTTGCAGGTCAAAGAGCAATCATCACAGTCTTTCTTTTCTTGAATTTAACAACAATAAATTGATAGAAAACTGGGATACAATGGTTTTAGAGCGCTTTTGTCATGGTTTAGAGCAATTTTATTTCCAACCAACAAAACTGACATTTCACAGGCTTAGTAATGAGCCATTCAATTGTTAAATTTAACTTTTAATACTTTAACAGATACAACAGTTATTTATCACATGAATGTCTTCTTGTCTATAATTCGGTGAAATAAATTCAACTGGTTAATTGTAAATCCCGAAATACATGACAAATTGGGTTTTTGTTCCGTACACTTTGAAGAATTACAAATATTTCTCTTTTTGTGCCGGATCCGATACGGCCGAAATATTTCCCAATTGAGGTTGTTCCCGAGGAAAAAATAATTGACATAAAAAAATCCGTTGCTTATTCGAATATTGAAAGAAAAGCCACAGTTTAGCCGTTACACAAACTTCTCAGTTTTCGTCAACTCATTGCGAGGAACCTTCTAGAAAGAGGGTATTCCCAAGATGTACAATCCGAGATGTCGATACCTCTCAAGTATGTTAGCTATCAAATTGGGCGCGAGTTCATGCGTACATAAAAAATACAAAATTTCTTTTTTGGCCTCTCAGCAAATAACAATCTAGTTACAAAAACACATCCTCCCCTGATAAGGAATGGGTAATATTTGAAATTGAATAAGATACACTATCAGGCTGATACCTATTCAATTTCGAATCGAGCGTTTTGTTTCACTATCAGTTTTTTGTGTTTCATTTGATAACAGCTTTACAATGATTAGTAATGGATTTGGTAATCGGTTAGCCACAGATATTTAATTGATTACAAAAAATAATATCGGCACAAAACTGATTCCTTCCGAGTCTTGAAAAATTTTCTAATCAAGAACGTGTATAAATACCTCTCTTCTTCCTCCCCATTCTCAAACTCATCCTTTCCTTTCATACAACAAACAAACAAACACAACACTAATAATGACCTCTTCAAGATTTCAATCCTCCAATTTATTCAAACCAATCAAGATCGGCAACGTCACCCTCCAAAACCGTATCGCCCATCTTCCAACCACCCGTAATCGTGCCGCCAATCATGTTCCAACCGACTTAATGAAACAATACTATACCGACCGTGCCAAATCAGGATCATTACTCGTTACCGAAGCAACCTTAATCTCGTTAAATCAAGGTATTTACCCATTGGTGCCAGGTATTTTCACCAAACAACAATCCCAAGCCTGGAAGGTGATTGTTGATAGTGTTCATGAACAAGGTGGGGCTATTGCATTACAATTATGGGCATTGGGTAGAGTTGGGAATGCGAAATTGTTAAAAGAGAATGGATTACCTTTGACTGGTCCTTCACCAATTTATGAACATGAACAAGCTGAAAAAGATGCCATTGAAGCTGGGAATCCAATTAAAGAATTAAGTGAGGGTGAGATTAAGGATATTATATATAATCAATTTAGTAATGCTGTTAAATTGGCCGATGAGGCCGGGTTTGATTTTATTGAATTACATGGTGCCAATGGATATTTATTTGAACAATTTATTCATCCTGGTATTAATCAAAGAAAAGATACTTATGGTGGTGAATCGATTGAAAATAGAGCTAGGTTTTTATTTGAAACTCTTGATCATTTGTTTACGTTAGTTGATTCCAAGAAATTGGCTATTCGTCTTTCTCCGGTTAATTTATTCCAAACTCCTGAAGTCAATCCTTCATTCGTGGAAGATTATACTTATATCGCTAAAGAATTACAAAAAAGGGCTGATGAAGGTCATGAATTGGGATATATCAATTTAGTCGATGGTAGATTTGCCGACGCTACTATGGAAAAAACCACAGCTATTGATTTAGGATTCATTCATGATATTTGGAAGGGGGTTATTATTAGAGGTGGTAATTACACTTATGATGAAGGGTGGAAACAAATTGAAGCTGATGCTAATGAAGATGATAGAACTTTGGTTGGTTTCGGGAGAAATTTCATTGCTAATCCAGATTTACCCCAAAGAATTAAGAATGGTTGGTCTTTGAATAAATATGATAGAAATACTTTTTACACTCCAAGTAATTTTGGATATAATACTTATCCATTCCATGATGATTCTACTCCAGTTGATGAAGAAGCTGAAAAAAGTAGATTTGGTGTTGCTTTAGCTTAGATGTTTTCCCGATGGGTATTTATATATTTTGTTTATATTACCTTGTATTAATAAATTAACTGATAGAATATCTATAATTCCATTATTTTTCTAATCCTCACCAGCCGGTACTTCGTCTTTCAATACTTTAATTAATCTCAATCTCATTTCTGTCCTCTCATCCCCTCTCAATGAATCCTTCACAAACATAACCTCACAATCCAACAGTACCATCTGTAATGCTCCCCTCAAAACACCACACAAAATCTGAGAATACCATAATTCCTTCGCAATCTTTTCATCACTCATAATTGGCAATTCAACAAATTCTGTCAAGGGGTTAGGTTCAGGCAACACCAACACGAAAGTATTTGGATCATTTGTAGATTCCACAATTGGTTGGATATTTAAAAATAATTTAAAACCTAATTTTGAAATTACATCGATTGTTTCTTTAAAATTTGAACATCTTTTTATACCTGTTTTAGCTAAGAATTCTTCAATTAAGCGAAGCCCAATATTATAACCCATCTTATCTAGTTGATTGTTGACTTCTTGATAATTGTTTTGGAAATCTCGACAGAGTTGGGCTACTACTGATCCATATGTGAGGGTGAATAATTCTGAGTTCTAACATGGCATTAATTGTTAGTAAAATGTGGATGGGGTTACTTGCTTTTCATTGGAAGGTTTTGATACATACTATTTTCTCGACATTTGATTTCCATATATCGTCTTCTCCTGTCTTTCTTGACATTGTCTTGTAAAGGTGTGGTGTGTTCTTGAAGTAGTGAAGGAGTTGTTGAATTCTTTTAATTTTTTTACAACACGCGAAAATAGACAAAATGTAAAAAGGAGGTTTGGTGTAAGAAATTGGGTGCGAAATCAAACAGACATAGAAATGGATATAAAAACACACTATTAAACATTATTATTATAAACTATATATTATTATTATTATTATTAAACAATTAAATAAAACAACTATCAACAAATATTAAAGAAATTTAAAAAATGACACAAATAAAAAAACAACATTAACAATCACATTAACAAAATACCGAAAATTTGCATAAAGCTCAAGGCATGGCAAGGCAATGAGATTAAATTTCCTTTTTGGATTCAGTATTAACTGGAGTGGTAGCACGAGAAGATGATTCACTACTTGACCGACTTGCAGACTTTCTTGCTTCCTTTTTAGCTAAGAATTCTTTATATTTCGTTAAAGTAATATGATTTTGTAATTCCTTGTATTCATTAACAAATTTATATTGAGTATTATTAACCGTATCCCAAATGGTAAAGAAAGGTTGGGAGAAATTATTTTTAATACCCCAAATTTGATGATGAATATCATGATAAACTGAATTATTGGGGAAAATAATTTGAAAAATATCAAATGGTAATCTATAACCACAATGATCATCAACAGTTTTTAAAGTAGCAAAAGTATATAAAAAGATACTTTCACGATGAGATAATCCTGTGATTAAACCGGCGATTCCAGTACCTAAAGTATCCAATAAGAACCCTTCAACTGGATCATTATATAATGCACCATAAGCATAAGGGACATATAATCGATGATGTCTTGAATGAAATCTTTTATATAAAGTTTTATTGACATGCATAATGCGATGTAACCAATATTGCCATGAATCAATTATACAAATAGCAACCACTACTTTTAAAATTGAAATTCCATACATATAACAATAATAAACCATTATATCCGGTAAGAACCCATATTTTTGTTTTAATGACCACATTTTATAAAATTCATCACCAGTTGAATTAATTGGATCAATACAATAAACAATATATCCAACAATAGTTTGAATTATATGTTGGAATATAACATCACGTACAACTTCATGTAATGTAACTTTATTTCTTGATTCTTCTTCTTCACTTGGATGAATTCTATATTTTTCTGCTAATTCATAAATATCTAATATATGGAAAAAGGTAGCATAAGACCAATAAGCTACAATAGGAGCAATAAGGGCCAATATACCATCAGGGATCCCAGGGATTAGACTTTGTTGGGGTATTAGAGTGATATTATCAAGTGGATAAGTCGGTTGAGAAAGAATCGATGAAAGATTCTTGGGTGGATTAATTGAATTCATATAAAATGCCGGGAAAAAGAATGACTTAATGCGAAGTAGTAGTAGTAGCCGGTAGCCGGTAGTAGTAGTAGTAGTAGTGGTAGGTACTGGTGGTAGGTAGTAGTGGATATGTATTGACCTGAGGGAAAGGGTCTTCTTATGTTTATATATACTTCTTGAATAAAAAAATAAATTAATAAATAGAAATGGAAGAAAAAGAAGAAGAAAAACTCCTTATAAAAATATTGTTACAATTACAGTGCGTATTTAATTTAAAACTGAGTTATTTTATTTTAGTCAGTTGATTTTTTTTTCTGGTTTTTCTTTTTATTTTTTAATTTTTTTTAATTTTTTAATTTTTTAATTTTTTAATTTTATTTTTTATTTTTCCTCTGTGTTTAAGGTTTCCAAAAGTTAAACTCAAATTTTTATTGCCGGTCACATGATCATTTCCGAAAATAGGGAATTTATTAACTTTACGTTTCATAACCATATCACCAACTGACATACCAACTCTCCGCAATATCTTCCAAACTTTGGAGAATGTAGAATGTGTACTAAATAAAAGAGATTATTTCTTATGGAAATTACAGGGGGATACTCACGCACACAACCACTAGTACAATGACTAACGAAAATAAATGTAAAGCCCTGACTCGGCTTCGTCTATATAACCTTTATTTACAATTTTCAAAAATATTCAAAGATCACCACCAGGATAGAATGCAAATTAACATAGACTATAGAAACCCTACCCCTATATCTTCTATTGTACGTATTTGGCTAATTTTGGTGGTGTTCCCATGCAGGCGTGGGTAGTACACTACGCGTCCTTTCTTTCTTCGTCTGTGTGAGGTTGCAATTTATTTTTTTACACCAGCCGATCTTCTGTTGCATAGTTTTAGCGATTTTCGCAGCACCAGGAGAGGCCACTATGAGCTGATCTTTCATACGCAACAACATTTTTCATCAAATCATACGATTTGTAATTGTAATTTCAAGGGAGAGAATACTTTTTTGGAATTATTGAAGTGTATGACTCTGCCAAGAGATCTATTGATGGATACTTAGGTGTTAATTAAATGAATTTGCCATCTTTCGGCGATGACGGCTTGTGGAACATAAAAATCCGAAATGAGAGTACATGTAAGTTCATGCAAGTTGTTCTGGAAAAGATCCAAGAGAACCCGGATGGAGGGGGGTTGCAATTTTGCAGCCAGATAGGGAGAGTAATTAAAATAGAAGGGTTGACTACAAATACATTTTCAAATAACCGTAAGTTTTCATTTTCATTTTCTACTTACCTATAAACGAACACAGCGTTAAAATAAATAAGAATAATAGTCAACATAATAATAATATAAAAATTCTAACACAAGTACACAAATACACAAATACTCCAGGTAGTTGAGCTTTTAATTCAAACAGTTCATCTCTAACGTCTGATAGCAGCTCTGACAGCCTTGACTTGAGTATATTCATGCAAGACTTCTTCACCCATTTCTCTACCAATACCACTGGCACCATAACCACCAAATGGAACCATACCATTGAAATCATTATAAGTATTAACCCAAACAGTACCGGCCTTAATTCTAGCAGAAACATCATATACAGTATGAATGTTATCACTATGAATACCAGCAGCTAAACCATATTCGGTGTCATTAGCCAAATGAACAGCTTCATCAACAGTTTCAAACTTGATTAAACTAACAACTGGGCCGAAAATTTCATCCTTAACAATATCCATATCACGATGAACATTAGCAAAAATGGTTGGTTTGACGAAATAACCTTTACCGGCACATCTTTCACCACCAGTGACAACGGTGGCACCTTGTTCTTTACCTAATTCAATATATTTCAAAATCTTAGATAATTGAATATCAGAAGCTTGAGCACCCATGAAAACTTCTTCATCAAATGGATTACCTAATTTGACACCTTCAGCTGCAGCTTTGAATTTGGCAACAACTTCATCATAAACTCCAGATTGGATTAAAACACGTGAACCAGCACAACAAACTTCACCAGAGTTATAGAAAATGGCAGTAATCAAATGTTGAATAGTAGAATCGACATCAGCATCATTAAAAACAATATTTGGTGATTTACCACCTAATTCCAAAGTACATTTCTTTAAATTTGATTCAGCAGCAGCCTTCATGATTAATCTACCAGTGGCAGTAGAACCAGTGAAAGCAACCTTCTTGATTCTTGGATGGGAAGCAATTGGGGCACCAGCAGTTGGACCATAACCAGAGATAATGTTAACAACCCCCTTTGGTAAACCAGCTTTGACTAATAAAGTAGCCAAAAACAAAGCACTCAATGGAGTAGATTCAGCAGTCTTTAAAACAGTAGTACAACCAGTTGCTAAAACAGGACCTAATTTCCAACTTGCCATTAATAATGGGAAATTCCAAGGAATAATTTGTCCACAAACCCCAATTGGTTCTCTTCTAGTATAATTGAAATGAGTATTACCAGTTTCAATGACAGTACCTAAAATCTTATCAGTCCAACCAGCACAACTTCTGAAATAAGCAGCTGTTAATGCGACATCACCTCTAGCATTTTGTAATGATTTACCATTATCTAAGGATTCAATTTGTGCTAAAGTTTCGGCATTTTCTTCAACCAAATCAGCCAATTTGAGTAAAACATCCATACGTTGAGTTGGAGGACCAGTTGCCCAATCAGTGTTGTTATAAGCTTCTTCAGCGGCAACTACGGCGGCCTCGACATCTTCTGGAAGTGCTTCATAAACTTCGGTAATTAATTCTTCGGTGGATGGAGATACAACTTCCATGGTTTTCTTTTGTTTTGGATAAACAAATTCATTGTTGATGAATAAACCAGTTGGTTGTTCATAGGTTAAACCCTTTGGGGTGGTGATTTTGACGGATAAAGGTAAAGATTTACTCATTTTTTGTTTTAGTAGTAGTGGATGAAGTGTTGTTTTTTTGCAATTGTTAAGATATTCCAATTGAAAACTAAAGAGAGAAAGGAAGAAGAAAGTAGAAATTGAAAAATCGAAAACAGGGAGAATTCAATTGATATTTATATTCGAATATACCCCTCCTCAATAACAAGGAG
>NW_026057258.1:0-12602 GCF_019202705.1 Hemisphaericaspora subhashii | reverse complement strand
TTTTTTTACTTTCTTTTAAACCTTTATTATCCATAACAGTGGTTTTATTACAGTTTTAATCCAAGTCCAATTATTAATGTTAAATATGTTGCAACTTAAGAAAAAGCTGGTTTTTTTAGTGAGTATGCCTATTTTAGGAGATTCTCACACGAGACTGTGTCTTCTGACATAGTTAGCCTATAAAAGGTTTTTTGAACCACTTAGAGTTATAAGTATGAATCCCTCCTTACATTGTCCAGGAGGCGCATATATTTCTATATAGATTCTTCTCGTTTTTATATAGTCTAATATATATGATTTTAAGAAAAAAAAAAATCCCTCAATATGAGCCCTGTGTGTCTGACTTTAAGGCCGCAGGTGGTATTAAGGTAGTAGATTAATCTTACCTTCTCAGAATTTGGTTTTCTTTTTGGGTTGTTGAGAAAAATTCATTTTTTATTTCTGTCAAATTTTGTAAAATTTTCAGCAAAAAACATCATTCTACAACTCCAGAATTTGGAAAATCTGTTATATTCATAAAAACAATAGAAAATCCCTTGAAAGATCCATTAAATTATATAAACAAGGTTAAGGGTATACCTGAGTATATTTCAAATATTAGATCTCAATTGCAGTATCATGGTTCTGAAACTTTCGAAGATTCCTCCGTGCCATGTCAAAATTGCAGCAATTAAAACTGAACAACCAACATGCAGCAATCATTGTAATAATGGTAAATCCTTGCGGTAGATAATTCTGGGACTATTGTGTGAGAGAAAGATTGAGAATTTCTGTTTGTTGTTGCTTTCAGTGATTTAATGTGATCCTCTTAGTTGACATGGAAAAAGTTTGTAAACTTTCAAGTTCGATTGAAGTTGTTTCAACCTTAAATAAAAGTCACTTTAGCATTAGATCTTATTCTGTATCAAACCTAGTTCAATTATGAATTGTTTGATTTTGGTGGAGATGTATGAGGAAGGAGGTATATTTGAATAAAAAATTGGTTGCGGATTCTTTATGGCTGCAAAAAAAAAAATAATAACTGCAACTGATCTTAAACACTGGCTCTCAATGTAGACTAACCTAAGTTCAGAATAGACCACAAATGCGAAGAAGACCCCGACAACCCCTGTCTTCCTCCAACAGACGCCGGGCTCACTTACAAGTTAATTCAATAAATAAATACGATTAATTAATTTTCTATTATAAACTCTACATAACTACACATTTTTCACCATGTGAATTATTCTTTAATTCATTATATCTTTCTCTATCTCTTTCTTTAAGTTTTTCTTTCACTTCTTTCGGGAAATATTTCTTCATTAATTCCATAGATTCTTCATCCAAATTAGAAGAATCAGCTTCTAATATAGCATCAGGACGTCGACAAATTGGACAATTTGTTTTATTCTGTTGTTTCAGTTTTACTAAACATCGCACACAAAATAGATGTCCACATACTAATCTGATTGGCTTATAGGCTATACTCATACAAATTGGACAGGAATAATCGTCTAGTTGGGGGATGACGTCTAATACTTGATTTTGAATTATATAACAAATAGATTGCGCTAATGAAGTTCCAGTCATGAATATATGATCATTAGATATCAATTTTGGGAATGTATGTTTTATACCTAATGAAGTTTGTTTATCAAATTTTTTAAGAATTTTTCTAAATGCTTCATTATTAATTGATTGGAATTCAAGAACTTTCCATAAATGATAATTCATTTCCACAAATTTATTAAATACTGCCACGGTTTGCTTTCGTTTTAAATGTGTTAATACTCCAGATTTCTCCACATTTTCTATAAAATGATCAAGATTCTTTTTGATTTGTTCACCATTTCGTTGCGAGGCAGGCATTGACATTTGATTATATTTGAAATACACTTCTGAATCAATATATATTCTGAAAAGTTCTCTCCATTTGTATAATTCAGCTTGATTATTTCTGGCGGAGTTGACAAATTTGGCAATTTCTTGAACTTCATTAATAATTTTAGCTTCTTCATTTTGTCGTAATCTATCAAGATTTCTTAATTCTTCATCTAGCATTCTAAAAAATTTCGAATCTGAATTTAACATAATACAAATCTCATGCTTTCTGGAAGGACGAGGCGTTTCCAAGGGTGTCAATACTTCAGAATCAATGTTTCCAATCTCTTGATCAATCAGATTTAAGGGTGGAGATCCAGGAGGAGATTTAGATCCTTCTCGACTACGAGCAACTATGCCCCCATTATCTTCAGTAAGTTCAATAATCCTATCCGTTTCTTCCTTATTCAGAAAATGTCCATCAAATATAGATTCTTTATCAATATGACTATTATCAAATAAATCTTCATCATCTAAGATTCCTTCAATTTTTTGTTTTATCTTTAAACCCATTTCAGAAATCCGAACATCACTATAATTTTCATTAGAATAATCTAATACGATTTTCAACATAGGTTTAACTCGACATTCAGGATCATCATTTGATTTCGTTAGGATATATTCTGCAATTATTGGATTGGAAGGATTGGTTTCTTTGGCAGTTAATTCAACAATGTTATCATCATGATCTTTAACTAATAATTTTAGGGTTTTTCTTTCTAATCCTAAGAAATTCAATTCATTAACTACTTTATTGATACATTTCTTTAATGCTTTATATTGAATAGCTGCTTCTACCCATTCTTCAGGCATTTGTTCTTCGGCCAAAGTACGTTCAAGAGTTTTAGCAAACTTCATTTTTGTGTGTGTTTATTTGAATATTAATTATTATTTTGGTAGTTGGCGTATTTTGATAGTTGTAGGATAATACAAATATATTGGTTTGTATTGTTTATTGCATAGTAGATTTACTTATCTATAAAACCTTCAAGTAGTTAAAGTTAGCTCTTCGAAACAGTTGACAAAACGTGGCAACAAACAATGAAAGTCAAAACAAAACATAAAATTTAAATTTTCGACAAGGCTAAAATTGAAAAATTGTCGCATCCCGTCATCTCCCCTGCAACGGTTCCAAGAAATTTCTTTAAGTTACACACCTCCTCTCGCAAGACACAGCATTTTGAGAGCTGTCTCATATAAAATAATATAGTTTCCTTTAAAGGAAACCATTCCAGTTACGATAGCATGATATATCAGTGGTGAATGAATTTAGAAAAAAGTTGCAAAATCCAGTTGACATATGTTAGATAGCTAAGAAAATTTGACATAATTCAAAAACCAAGAAAAAGTTGATTAATCTCGTAAAAAAAAAGATTAAAAATGCAACCATTCTTACTGTAGTTTTTGCACCCATTACGCAGTAATATACTTGAACCGGCTCTATGAGTTAGAATATCTAGAACTTGCCTTAAGCAAATGTATACCTTACAGGGTAACCTAATGTCTCTATACTTTGCTTCTGTGTTGACTAATTAGAGTCAATATGTATCTCCTGCGTGCGCGACCTAGTTTCTCGTGGAACCAAGAAAGCTTAGAGATTGGATGGCACGTCCTATTTGTCACCCTGACCACCCGAGCTGTACATAAAGCACAGGGACCAAGTCTCTTCATTTGCAATGCCTCTCTCTTTTTCATGAATTGAAACAGCGATTTTCAAGAGAGAGCCTTTCAGTAGAGAATTTCTCAAATAGAGGAGGGAATATTTCCTTGCATACTGAAGCTCCCCAAGACATGATCGCGCGAAGAATACCCAAAACAAGCCAGACATTCGCAGACCGAAAAAAATTAGCCCAAACTAACCGAAAAAATTTCTCTTCTTACCATTTGCAGCAATTCATCATCCCCATCCACTCCAAAACCCCAAATTCAAGCAGATCCAACGATATATAACCACCCCAGGGGCAAAAAAGAAGGATTTTCCGATACCGGGAGTCGAACCCGGGTCTGCTCGGTGAAAGCGAACCGTGCTAGCCGTTACACTATATCGGATTGGTTTCTTGATGAAAAATTTGCTGGGTTTGAGATGAGTCGGCATACGTCACTAATATGCAGGAATATAAAATATTATTCGGACCAAAGCCGTATTTATATTTACGGGGTGCAAGATGGGCCGTATCTTTCATATGACACTTGTACTGGGACCAAAGTAGTTCACATTGTAGTCAATGTCCTTAGGTATATTTTCGCTTTTGTCTGTAGGTTATTGCTTTTTTCGAGTTATGAAGGTCTTTCCTCATTGCTTTTCCCTTGTGGCTTTGTATCGCGTGCTACAACGAGAAGCAATTGACTCTCGCCTAAAAGCAAAGCAAAAAAAAGTTTTTCTCCAGATCACAAAGATTTCAGCAACTCATCATCTCTTGATATTCATCGATCACAATATAATGACAACAGAAGAATCAGTTTCTCAAAAGGTAGAAGTATTATCAATCAACGATAGTACACCCGAACTCCCCGGTCCAATCGTTCCTCATGAACGACAAATTGTCGATGGTGTGATTGCTATTTGGAGAGAAGATCCCATGACTGAATCATTAGGAGTAGGGAAATTGCATGCGATACTTAAAGAAAAGCATCCAAATTGGTCAGTTTCTGAAAAGAGAATGAAATCATTATTAAAGAAATTTGGATTATTAACAAATAGTTCTCAAGAACAATTCACTTATGCTTCTGATATTAAATCTGAAAAAACCCCCGATATTGAATTACCTCCAAAAGTTCAAATCGTCATGACTTCTAAAAGAGGGAAAGGATTATATGCTAAACATAATATATCAAAAGGTGATTTAATTTGGAGTGAGAAACCATTATTTTTCATTCCACCTTTAGCTAATATTAATTTAATGAAAACAGGAACCGCTTGTAGTTATTGTGGGAAATTATTACAACAAAGTGAAGGCGCTACAGTATTAAGAGGGTTGGATTGTAATATATGTTCAGAAATTTGGTGTAGTAAACAATGTAAACAACTAAATGGGGATTTACATGGATTATTAAAACATAACGTCTATAATCCAAATTCAAAACGATCAAAACTTATTGATGCAGAAGCATTTTTACAATTACAAGATTATTGTTTACAAGAACAATGGAATGCCCTTTATGCCATTACATTAATCTATGCAGATATGTTGATTGACAAATCTGGAGTTAAGGCAAAACAATTCAAAGCTATGGCTAGAGTATCACAAGATATTAGATATAAGGCATTAAATTCTTCAGCTGGTGCATTTGATAACTTAAGTGGAGGAGCACTTTTTGTTCAAGAACAACAAGAAGCATTATGGAAGATTGGTTATGAAAAGTTTCTTCATGTATTCCCATCTAATCCTATTGATTATAAGGAATTCTTATATATGATGGGGACCTATAATATCAACAACTTAGATTCTAATGTATTTTTGACTCAATCTCATTTAAATCATAATTGTGACCCAAATACTTCAGTTGAAACTGAATTAAATAGAACTTCAGGATTAAAAGTATTTGCAGCTAAAGATATTCGAGCAGGAGAAGAATTAACTACAACTTATGTAAACCCTAGTCATACAGTTCATCAAAGGCAAAGGGAATTAAGAGTTAATTGGGGATTCATTTGTGGTTGTCCTAAATGTAAAGATGATTTAAAACAACAGCATCGTCGTAAATCTTCTAGTTCAAGTACTCATAGTGCAACAACAGTTAGAAAAATGTTACAAGAGGTTGGAAAACAAATTGAACAAGGAGAAGAAGAAATTGAATTGGCTATACCGAGTGTAGCTGGAAACATGGAAAGAAGAAAGTCAGTTAGATTTGATGAGAAAGTTGTAGCTCATAGTTAGATATTGTATATGTAGACTTATTGTAGATTGTGTAAAGTAGTAGAAAGTGTGATTGTGAAAAATTCTGTAATGCGAAACCGGGGATGCATTTGAAGGAACACAATGAATGAAAAAAAAAATAATGAAAATTCTCGACAAGTATTTTACAATTAGTCAAAGGCTAAAGAAGACAACTCCCCAGTTAAAAGATATGCAAGGATACGACGATAATACATATGGGGATAGTGAGGAACTAACACACTATCAACAACAACCACAGCAACAGATGGATGAACAGCCCGAGGAAGAAGAAGAACAACAACAGCAACTCGGACATCCTATTGTTGATGAAGCTGAATTATTAGCAGCACAAGCAGCAGCAGAAGAGGCAGCAGCACAACAGCAACAGCAACAAGTCGATGCGTTTAATAATGTAGCACAGGGACTTACTGGGAAATATCGGGATATGATGATGCAATATTGGCAAGAAACAATTAATTCAATTGAACATGATGAACATGACTTTAAGAATCATCAATTACCATTGGCTAGAATTAAAAAAGTTATGAAAACTGATGAAGATGTTAGGATGATTAGTGCAGAAGCACCGATTTTGTTTGCAAAAGGATGCGATGTTTTTATTACTGAATTAACGATGAGAGCTTGGATTCATGCCGAAGAAAACAAGAGAAGAACCTTACAGAAGTCGGATATTGCAGCTGCATTAACTAAGAGTGATATGTTTGATTTCTTGATTGATATTGTACCTCGTGAAGAAGAGAAACCGAAAAGAGCATATGGTCAGTCCAGATCGGCAAGTTATGTCAATCAACCAACATCAACAATAGTAGGGCCCTCCTCCTCTCAAGGACCTCCACCCGTCCCAGGACAACATATTCCACAAGAGCAGCAGTCACAGCTGCAGCAACCTGGTCCACATGACGATACGACGATACATGAGCAGCCTGAAGATGTTTTGAAACCAGAAGGATCAAAACTGGATATTTTGCAGCAACAATTATTACACGAACAAATGTTACAACAACAACTTATGGACCAACAACAACAGCCGCATCAGCCACAGCAAGAAATGCAACAACAGCAACTTCCGCCACCACCTACACAGGAGCATTCACAACAACAACACCAGTCTTCACAACAGGGAATACAGGAGGGTGGACTGATTCATAATTCTATACCTCATCAAGAGAATAGAGAGAATAGTTATTCAAACTATAATGGGTATCAAGGAACGTTCTAGAAGAGTAGACGGACGGGATGTTTAATTGTAATTTTAGAGATGGTTTTGTTTTTCTAGAAAGAAGTGTTTTGTAATAATATTATGTATACATAAAAAGTATTGTAAAGTTTTGTTTGTTTTTGATTAAATGTACTTGTAGAACGAAAGAAAGAGAGAGCGAACACATACTGGCGGAATTATAAGCAAATCGGTTAGAGGGTCTTTGTGTCCCAATTACACATTCAATTTTAGCTCGGCATGGAACAAACAATTGTAAACCCGTTCTATTGTGGCTACCATTTTCGGTACCACGGCACCACGGTACCACCCACCCCTAATTGTATTAATCCGCGAAAAGCAAAAATTGCTTAACAATAAAAAAAATTAACTCCAACCACAGCCAATTGTCCCCCACCCCCCTGAAAAAATTAGCAAATCTGAAAAAGAATATAAAAGGATCAAAACCTTCGCTTCTTTTTTAAATTCCCCAATTCACTTCCTTTCTTCTTTTTCTTTCCAATGCTAACCAGAAGGTCTACACTAACGTTACTAAGAACTTCATTGACCAGTCATTCAATTCCTACAGTAAATTACACCCAGCCAATTGCCAATTCCATATTCAGACAATCTAAAATGCCTTTGGTTACAATTTCTCAATCCTTAGATGAAGCATATACCAAACATCATATTATTCCAGAAGTAATTGATAAATTTGATACTCAAGGTTTATTAACCATTGAATATAATCAACATGAACAAGTTACTTTAGGTAATGAACTTTCAGTTTCTGGAACTCAACATATTCCCAAGATTCAATTCACCCTTAACTCCCCAACCCAAGATGGAAAAATTGAATCAATTACTAATCAAGACAAATTTATCTTAGTTATGACTGATCCAGATGCACCTTCATTTCACGATAAGAAATGGTCAGAATATCTTCATTGGATAGTTGCTGATTTGAAATTAACCGATGTCGAAGCTAAAGAAGGTAATGAACCGGAAATTTCCCATACCATTGATGTTAAACAAGGTAGAGAACTTGTTCCATATATGGGACCAGGTCCACCACCAAAGACTGGGAAACATCGTTATATTTTCTTGTTGTATAAACAAGATCCTCAAGCTAATGAATTGGTTGCTCCTTCAGATAGACCAAATTGGGGCACTGGAGTTCCAGCTAGCGGAGTTAGAGATTGGATTAAGAAGAATGCACCTGCTTCGAAGTTATTGAGTGTCAATTTCTTCTATGCTAGAAACAAAGATAATTGAAGTGTATAGTTTACAATTATTATGGATTCTATGTTTATGAAATATATAAAGACAACAACTGTTTGATTTTTCTTATGCATTTTTACGTAAAGTGCTATAATCTTTCGGACTAACAACTAACCCCTTTCCCTTCTTTGCCCCTCTATAAATTGTTTCTATTATATCAATTAATTCTTGTTTATCATAAATCATAAAATTCAATTTATTATTATTCCCGGTACCAAAATCACACATCATATGTTTATTCCGATAAAAAAACATTAATGTATAAGGTTCTGTCGGATCTTGATCTAGTTCATACATTTGATTAAAATCTGGCACTTTATCTAAATTGCATAAATAAATTACGCCAAAATTTTTAATTCGTTCTGAAATTGAAAATAAAATCTCATCAATTATCATACAATCAGGTTGTTCTTCTCGACCAAATCGTATAATCACTAATCTGTCATCTTCGGATAAGATGGCTTGATCGACATGCCATCCGGTGTTTAAATGTGGAAGAAATACGGAACCCATCGGACAATCATCAGAGAAGAAGATGAATTTGTTTAAGCCGTGAAGCAAAATTTTCCGTTCTGAAATATTAGGTCGGGGTCCAACGGGCCCCGCTCTGAAATTTTCGGGTCGGTGGTACCAACTAGTACGAGACTTTTTTTGCAGCACAGGACAAGGAACTGAATATATATTACCAAATCAAATCATCCATCTAAAGAGAGAGTTAAAGGTGTACATGAGACTAATTCTTACAAGAAACGAGGGAACAAAAAGAATCAGTGGTTTATACCAAAACCTCTTATTTACGATAGAAAATCATTTCGCGGTACCTTTTCGTAAGAGCAAGATGAACCACACTTGAGCTTTTCCTTCGTTTAAAAAACGCTACCATGTGCACGAGCAGCGGCAACAATTACTCAAATGCACATGGAAGCGCTAATATCTTATTGTATTATTGGACAACTGGATACTAGACCTACAATATCCTCCTATATAATAGTATACAGCTAACCAATGTAATTGTAATTCACTAGCTAACTAGTTCCGTAATCCCAATTCCAGCTAATGGGGAAATACTCTCCTCTCCCTAACAGCACGTCGCTAAAGAGTACCCCGCTAGAACTAAAATTAGCTATAGTCCCCGTACCAGCTTGCCAGTTCAAGCTGAGAAGAATTAAGTCCATCACGGGAACCGAGGGACTTAAAGAAAGCCACAACATGCATAACTCAGAATTCAACCTTAAAGTTTTGCACACAGCAGTTACGTCATTCATAGTTCGTAGTTTTTACCTGCCCCAAACGACAAAAATTTGCCACTATTCTATTATGAATTTCAGTAGGCAAAATTCTCTCAGGTGTTTGACAAACTGAGAAGTGCTGTATGTCTATCGTTTAAGACAACAGGTTCGCATGGCTTGTCCGAGAAGTGTAACTACACTTCCACTTTCCGCTAATTGCCACTTCATCATCAATTGAAATTTGTATCGTAAAGATCTATCTGCAACCCATTGGAAAAAAAAAATCACCCATCCCCATACTCCACCCCTTAAAAAAAATCCCCCCATTTCAATTCCCCTGATTATCTGTATTTCTTTCATGACTTGTTAAAGTTTATTTAAATGATTCCATTTTTATATGACTTTTGATTTCGTATAGATACCAATCACTTATTTGCCACTTCTCTTATTATAACTAACCATCAGATAGCAAATATGTTACAATTAAAATCTAAGAAAGAATTCTTTAATGTTCTTGAGCAAGCAGAAGATGATAGTAGTATGATTGTTGTTGATTTTTTTGATAAATGTGGTCATTGTAAAGAAATGAATCATCAATTAGATGAATTTCAGTATCAATATAGAAAGAGAAATGTTAAATTCTTTAAAGTTAATATTGATGAAGATGATCAATTAGCAAGTGATTATATTATAACGTCTATACCAACTACCCTATTCTTTAAAGACGGTAAATTGGTTAATAAAGTTGTTGGTGCAAGACCTGATCAAGTCAGAAATATACTTGAAACTGAAGATTGAAGGAAAAATTACCCTTTAGAGTGGTCCCCTTTTGTCATGTGAGTTTTAATAGTATGATTGTGTGTAGGTATGTAGTATAGGATATTGTTTAGCTGGTCTACAAAGTATTAATTAAATGTATGGAAATTCTTTACACAAAAGACATAACCAATCAAATGATAAGGTCACTCCATTTACTAACAAAAATCTGGGGAGTTTTTGCTCATTGAAAATTTTTTTTCTTAGTTCTTCCATCTTACATCTCTCTTTTCAGTTATTCGCTAGACTTAACTTCTTATAGAACATCATACAAACGTACGCCAAAATGAGTGAAATCGACTTGGGAATCACTGCTGACATGCACGTCCATCTTCGTGATGGTTCGATGTCAAAATTAATAACTCCAACTGTTAGACAAGGTGGAATTGCCATTTGTTATGTCATGCCAAATTTAGTACCACCAATTACTACAAAACAACAGGTTGTTGATTATAAACATCAATTAGAAAAATTATCACCTAAAACAACTTATTTGATGTCATTTTATCTTTCAAAAGAATTAACTCCTGAACTAATTGAAGAATGTGCGAAAGAAGGTTTAATCCATGGTATTAAATGTTATCCTGCTGGTGTTACAACTAATTCAAAATATGGTGTCGATCCAAATGATTTCACGTCATTTTATCCATTATTTGAAGTCATGCAAAAACATAAACTTATTTTAAATATTCATGGAGAAAAACCATCAACTGAAAAAGAAAATGATATTAATGTCATAAATGCAGAACCAAGATTCTTACCGGCTTTAAAGAAATTACATCAAGATTTCCCAAAATTAAAAATCGTCTTGGAACATTGTACTACTAAATCTGCAGTTGATTTAGTTAGAGAAATTAATTCAAATCACAAATCAGGAGATGAAATCTACGTTGGAGCTACTATTACTGTTCATCATATGTATTTGATTATTGATAATTGGGCCGGAAATCCAATTAATTTCTGTAAACCAGTGGCAAAATTCCAAGAAGATAGAGATGCTCTTGTAGATGCAGCAACTAGTGGAGAACCATGGTTCTTTTTTGGATCAGATTCTGCCCCTCATCCAATCGAAACTAAACAAAGACATGTCGGTGTATGTGCTGGTGTATATACCCAAAGTCATGCTATTGCTTATGTTGCCGAAATCTTTGATAAAGTTGGCAAATTGGATAATTTGAAGAAATTTGTAAGTGAACATGGTATTAGTTTCTATGGATTAGGTGATGATGTTTTGGCTAAACATAAGGGAGAATCTACTTGGTTAGTTGAACGTGAAAATAAAGTACCTGAAGTATTTGCCAATTCAGATGTATCTGTTGTACCATTTAAAGCTGGCGATGTATTAAAATATGCCGTTGAATGGAGATAGGATGATCCTTTGTAGACACTTGTCAGTAATTAATTAACTATATTTATTGTAAAAGGAGCTTACGCTAAAAACGTCGCAATGTAGCCCTCTCCAAAGTACGTAATTTATCGATAAATTTGTTGCGGCCTTCAAGTCTTACCTAAGGGCAGCTAAAAAATAAATATGAACCAAACACCATGTTCTCGAAGGGGGAGTGCCCTGCATACCCTGTATTTGATTATTTCGATAAATAAATTACAAGCCTTGTTAGCTTAGTGCACTTCATAAACTGCCACAGTGGGTATCGTGACCGTGGGTATCGTACGATTCCTATTTCCTGATTTGCAACCATACTATTATGGCTTTACTTCTCCTGATATCGGTGGAAAAGCCAGCACACGTTTTAGAAAGCAGAAAAACCAAAACAAACCGCATCTATTTCCCCATGTGTCTCGTAATTACCACGGCAATACTAAGGGGTTCAAACGGCTTTCAATATTTACAATGTAATTAATTTAATTATTTTAAAACAAGATATAAAATTCGCTTAGTAATTCAGGTTCCACGTTGTAAAAACGTTATTTGACCCACGTTTTTCAACAATATGCAGAATTTGCAAAAAAACAAACCACCAAAGGCTCGAATAACCGATGTCGTATTGGAACTCTCGACTTGAAATCACAACACATGGCTACTATCAGTGCCTCGTATAGAAAAGCTTTTGCTTTTACGACGATATCTGTACGGGAACAACTTTACGTATTTAAGTTCTAACTTCTATATTTGGCAACCGGATTTATAAACGAATATTTTTTTCCAGGGTGGCTAGTGGGAAAAAAAGAATTAAAAAATTTAATGACAGAGAAATACGAACGGCTTTGTGTGTCACAAAGAGCAATTAGTGTTAAATAGAATTTTCGAAATTTTTCTATGAGTTCGTCCAACTTTTCTTTTTTGCATGTGAAATTTTTAAA
>NW_026057475.1:0-12630 GCF_019202705.1 Hemisphaericaspora subhashii | reverse complement strand
TTGATCTGCGGAGTTATTCCAACTTAAAGAGGATATGTTATATACTGGCTTAATGTGTTATTGTTATGTTTTTGTGATATTAGATTGTCTTTTTATCTCAAAATTTTATTCACCAGATTGTTCAACAAATGGGTTCTTTATTCTTAACTAAAAAACGTTTGTATGTAAGGTTGGATGTTTGCTCTCTAACAAAAAAGCCAATCTGGTGAACAATTACCTTTTTTTCTGTCCAAAATTCTTCCATTTTTCGATTGGACTAAAAATTTCTTGAATCCTTTAGTTTAAACTTTTTAGCTTGAAACTTGCTTTCATTGGAGTACTTGATCTAATAACGTGCTCTTAATAACGGGCGTTAAATGGTATTTAGGGCCCGAAAAGATCGCGTACACATCTTGAAGTAAGTATCTCCACAATGAGACTTCTCTGAACCACGAGCACATCCAAGTGCTGGGTTCAATGAATTGAAGTCTTCTCTAAATTAAAAAGTAAGTTCAAAACACATCAGGTAGTCTCCATTTCAATGAACATACCTGATAAAAATGCTCTCAAAGAAAAGCTCAAATTCGACGGGGAAAGCATTCAATTCCTTTATTTTGAACGAATCTATCACAACTAACTTCTTGTCATTCTTATGCTTAGTATTTCAGATTATTTACGCCCAGAATTCTCTTCTGGAATATAGAATTCTTATTGGTTTTCTTGTGGTGTTGCATGGTTTTAGATTTATGTATGATTTTAGACATGTTTAATAAATATGCAATTTTTATCAAAGCATTGATTGGTATGTCATGGTTATAGACAGACCTCTGGTTTTCCATGTGCAGACTTCTGGTTTCCAACATCGTAGCAACTGGGGAAGACATCCTCTAACAAACCTATGAAACCAACGAAATTCCAACTATTTACAGAACCTTCTCTCAATGGGAAGCACAAGAGTCATTCTAAAGTGCTAGAAGTTCTACATCTATAGTAGAATTACATCCAATTTCTCTAGATATTTGTTGAAGAAAGATAATGTGGTTGTAAAAAAAGCGAACCCTGAAAAATACTTAGGCTCCACTTAAGTAAGAGAGAAACAAGCAGCAACAACAAAAATGAATACAATATGAAACAACTTCACCGTTAATTATTCATTTTGAAAATAGGTTTGCATTCTTCTTCAAGAGCAACAATTTCAGCCATCATATTCTTTTCTTCTTCATATTGATCAATATTTGCATCAGCACTCAATTGTTCCTAATCTGGATCAGTAATCAGTTGGTGATGGTTTGGCGACGAGTCCATGGTTTGGCCCGATTGAGGAGTTATAATCTGGCTCATAGTTTAAAGGAAGAAGAAAATTGTTTTCTAAATCACCTGATGTAGAGAGTTTTTGTTTTTCTGCAAATTAGGAGAATATTGACAAGAGGGCTCTTACAGTGGCACTCGCGAAAAACAGAAAAAAAAATGATTTTTTTCCATTGATTTATCGAGCAAATTCGTACAGCTTTACTGGAATATTAATATTAGAAATTCCTATGAAGTTCGAAGCATTTGTATTTAAAAAGAAAAACAACAAGCCAGGAACCATAAATTTGGGTCTACAGGGTCATTATAGCTTAAATACGATATGTTGTATGTTGGTTTAATGTGTAATTGTTATGTTTTTGTGAGTATTAAATCTTCTTTTTATCTCAAAAATTTGCAGCCAATTTCACAACAATTTTGGTCGAAAAAGATGAAAAAATTTTGCAGTAGAATTTTATAAAATCCAATTAAATAATAATTGTTGGAATTGAGATACAATTCTGGGGTGTAGCATCCGACAAAAATTATCTTAAAGCTTTAAATATAGAGCCAAAGATTATAACGGATGAAACATCACTACCAGCTTACCACATGTTTCCCAGCAATAGTTTCACCACTTGGACAATTATAAAAGGGGGTGAATCTATCTTTTCTCATAAACTCACACACTTCAAAGTTTAATTTAAGCTTATTGGGAAAGGGAGTTATCCACTGATATGCTCTATCACGGTTATTTATGATAGTAAGGAAGAGGATGTGACTCAATTCAATAGATTGATCGATTTCTAATTCACGTAAGTTCTCATTTATTTCGATAATTCCTAATACAATACATAAATAATCTATAAACTGGGAATTTCGGTAAGTTTATAATAATCACCCTTCCTGACATTTTACACCGAAATCGAAGCAATATTAATTTGCAATTATATTGGCTCTGTAATTCTAAATCTTGTAATGGAATTTTCCCTTATTGTATCATTCGCATACTTATACCGAAATCCATTCATTCTTGGGAAATTCCATTGTCGAGGAAACATTCATTTTTCTGGTTGTTGGTACACCCTAGAAGGTTTCTATACTACAATAACTATAAAGATTATCGATTCCGATAATTGGAAGCTGAAGCAATTCCATGTGTAATAAGAGTGAAAACTTGACACTTATATCTATAAGACGTTTTACAAATTGTAAAAATTAGCATAAATATATATTTTATACGATCATAATTCTAAGTAAACTAAATATCTAAAACAAACTAATCAAAGGTGATACATCTAATTACCTCTCCAGAAGAAACTCTTCTTAAGATCAAACTTACCAACCAATGGAGTATTGTCACTACTATTTCCAACATGAACATTATACTCACCAGCTTGAACGGACCATTTATCCATATATTCATCCCAGAAAGAAACAGAATTCTTGATCGACAATTCAATCTCAACCTTCTTCTTTTCACCAGCTCTTAAATGAACCTTTTCAAACCCTTTAAGTTCCTTCACTGGACGAATAACATCAGAATCAGATTTAGAAATATATGCTTGAACAACTTCCGAACCAGCAACCTTCCCAACGTTCTTAACATCAACAGAAACAACAAGTTTATTTTCTGGTTCATTAATTAACATGGTTAAATTGGAAATATCAAACTTTGAATAAGACAAACCAAAACCAAATGGGAATGCAACATCTCTTTCCATCTTTTCATAAAACCTATAACCAACAAAAATATCTTCCCCATACAAAACCCTACCTCTTTCAGTCTTGAAATTGAGATATGCAGGATTATCAACATTCTTCTTAGGGAAACTCAAAGTTAATTTCCCACTTGGATTAGCATCGCCAAACAAAACATCAGCAATCGCATTACCACCTTCATTCCCACCATACCATGCATGAACCAATGCTGGGGCCTTATCTAACCAAGGAAATTCAACAGGGGTACCGGATTGATTCACAATAATGGTATTTGGATTAGCTTCCAAAACAGCTTCGACTAATTTGTCTTGTAATCCTTCAAGTTTCATATGTGGACGATCAAATGATTCAGCTTCCCATTCCAGATTTAATCCAATTGATAAGACGACTTTATCAACCCCCTTAGCTAATTCTACGGCTTTGGCGATTTCTTCATCTTCATCAATACATTTCGCAAGACCTAAATTCACCCCACCACCGAAATATTCCGCCGACTCAGATTTGATTGTAAATGTTGGACCAGAACCGAATTCAACTCTGATTTTGTAAGTTTTATTCTTTTCCAATTCAACAATCCCCTTTTCTTCAACCGTACCGGAATTGAAAAAAGTATTACCGAAACGTTGTTTGGTCTTATTATCAACGATTAATTTCCCATCAATGAAGAGCTGAGCAGTTCCAACAACAGCCACCCCGAATTCATAATCACCATCAGCATCTGGAGTAAATTCACCTTCGAAATCAATATAGAATAAATCATCCTTGACTTTTGGATTATAAAAATCGGGAAAATGGAGATATGAAAGATCGAGATCATATTCATCGATTAAAGTTCTATTGGCAGTTCCTGGAGGTTCGAGATAAAATTTAAGATTGTATCCCTTGGATTTGGTCTTAGGGTTGATTAATTGTGGTGCCATGCCAGGTAATAAGTTATGAGCATATGCACCCACGGTATATTTTGGAGCGGAGTCAAGTTTGGCAGCAATTGAATCATAGGGGGTAGTGGTATAATACGCTCTCAAGGATGCGGATCCACCACCGCAATAAGCGGCGATTTTGGCATTGGGACCAATGACAGCAATGGAATCGGATTTGGATAATGGTAATAAATTGTTTTCATTCTTAAGAAGGACAATTGTATCTTGAGCTAATTTTCTTAAGAATGCTGAAGTTTCTGGAGTGTTGTTGGTGGTGTTTTCTTCGCCTTTTTCAGGAATACCATTCTTCTTTGCGTATTCGACCAATTTTAAGACATTACGAACTCTAGCGTCAAGATCTTGAATGTTTAATTCTTTAGTTTTGACCATATGAGAAACAGTATCAACTCTTCTAAAAAGAGTTGGACCTGGCATTTCAATATCTAATCCATTTTCAATGGCATTCTTGGTAGTATAAGTCCCCCACCAATCTGACATAACTGTACCATTCCAACCCCATTCTTTTCTAACAATATCTTCCAAAAGCCTCTTATTTTGAGAACAATGTTCCCCATTCACTTTATTATACCCCGTCATCAAAGCATGAGGATTCCCCTCTTCCAAAGCAATCCTAAATGGTTCCAAATAAATCTCTCTCAATGCACGTTCACTAACCCTCGAATCGCTGGCATTCCTTTCATGTTCCAAATCATTACAAACAAAATGTTTTGGAGTAGCAGCAATCCCCTTATTCTCAATCCCTTTAATGATCGAACCAGCAACTTTCCCGGTCAAATATGGATCTTCCGAAAATGACTCGAAACCCCTACCACCTAATGGACCCCTTTGGATGTTCATGGTAGGACCCAAAATGACATGCACTCCTTTATGATATGCTTCCTCACCCATTAATTCCCCGGTTTTTTCCAAGAGGGTTTTGTCAAAAGTAGCAGCTAATCCAGTTCCACAAGGGAAACAAGCGGCGGGGATGGAGTTGAAGAAACGAGTTCCACGTAATCCATTAGGCCCGTCGGAGAATCGTAAGGATTTGATACCGTGTTGGTGGAGTGGCTTGGTGTGCCAGAAATCAATACCGGCTAAAAGACTGATTTTTTCTTCTAAAGTGAGTTTTTGTAAGATTGTGTCGATGTCAAATTCTGTCATGATGAGAATGATGATGATGATGTCTTTGATAGAGGAGAAAGAAAAGGAAAAGAAGAAGAAAGTGAATAAAGAGGGGAATCTGGTGTGGTATTTATATTTTTAGAAATGAAACCCACAAGGTCAGTTTCTCCACAAATACAAGGGAATCAAACCAGTATCAATAAATTTTTCAACGTCACTTCGGTATCACTTCCGTTTTTGGGGATGATCCCCCATGTCAGGGGGAGATTTCCTTTTTGGGAAGATTCGTTTTTTTTTTGTCGCGAATCTTTTTGTCTCTTTTCTTAAACATTTTTGCCTGGAAATTAAGGTACCTGTATATCAAATGAACACCAGTATTTCAATTTGATTATTTTAATTATCCCGAACGGAGAAATCATACTTCTGGAGCTTACTAATGCCTGAGTAATTCGAGTCGTTTGTTCATTTTATTATATAGTTTGGTTTCCCCGTTTTCAATTAGAGTTTTGATGTAACAATAAACTCTAAAGTGTAAACAAACCTGGCCACGTTACTCTCCTTAAGGTTGATTAAAGGAGCCACAAAATCCCCAGCAAATAATAGATATTTTCGTTGGAAATGGTAATTTTGGAATTCCCAATCAGAGTTCATCAGGCGAGACTCTTTTTAAGCATGTATATGGAACAATAAACGATTGTTAGAGAACATTTATGGGCTATGTTTTTTAATGAATTTCTTTACTTAATACCATTGGAATAAAAGCCATCTTAAAAAAAAACTTTCCGAAAAATTATTTTTGTGTCATTAATTAATTGGATTTTACAAAATTTTATTGCAAAATTTCTTCGTCTTTTTCGACTAAAATTGTTGTGGAATTGGCTGCAAATCTTTGAGATAAAAAAACAATACAATACTCGCAAAAACAAAACAATTACACATTAAACCAACATATAACTTATCGCATTTAAGAATAATAACCCCGCAGGCCCAGACTCATGGTTGCGGGTCTGCTGTCGTTCTTTTTAAATATGAAGGCTTCCAATTTCATAGGAATGTCTAGTATTAATATTCCGGTAAATTGTATTAATTGCTCGATAAACTAATGGAAAAAATCCTTTTTTTTGCGAGTAAGAAATCACTTTGATCATCAATGAAATGACGGTAGTTGAATGTGATTCTTCAAGCGTTGAAACCTAAATAAGTCCTTAGCTAAGAATTCAACATCAGCATCAGTCGAGAATTATTCGTAGAATTTGTCAAAGAAGAAGTCAAAGGAGACCATTCTCTTCCAGTATCTCGCCTGTTAACAAAGAGGTTAGCGCCACCTAAACTAATATTTTTAAGTGTAGCTAAAGACTAAAATGCACGGTTCGGCTTCAACGGAGTAACAATTTCTTCCGAGATTGTTCTTTTAAGTGTAGCTAAAGACTATATATTTCGGTTCGGCTTCTAAAAACGGGATTATAATTTCTTCCGAGATATTTTTTCGATCTCCAGTTTTACTAAGCCATAAATCAAAAAGATAGTCTTTAGTGGGGTAGTAGGATGGGGCGGGAGACACTTCCCAATTAGTTAATGAAACCGCTCACTGACAACGATCTATCTCAGCCCTCCCTTTGTTCGGTTTGTATAAATCCGATTTGTACAAATCCGGATTGTAGAAAATATTTGTCAAGCATTCTCTGATTTTAATCAGTTGGAATCTAAGATTAGGCTTTCCTGAATCAAGACATGTGTACATGGAAGCTCTACCCACAAGTGATTCTTAGTGTTAATCTGATTTGAAGTAACAATGGGATCGGTAGACGCTGGGGTAGGTGTAAGGCTAGGTCCTTTTAGGTATCGTCGATTGTTCGATTCTGTCGGGTGAAACTTTATCAATTTATTATAGAAAGAAGGTTTTGGGATTGCAAGACCATTTGTTTGTTGAATGTTTAGGGGTCTTCAATTCTTGCATTGCGCAACCATGATTAACCGAGACTAGAATGTGATTACCCCACTTTAATCCCTCAATTAACATGTTTATTATCTTTGTTCGAGAACTTTGGTCTAGAGAGGCTATATTCTACTTGAACGTAGAAGCACTCAAGTTTTGTACCTTGCATTATTGTGATTTTTACGACAGAGAGGGAGGATTGAATAGGTCTAAAAATGGGATTTGTGTAGGCCTTGGGAGGATATCTGTTTTTGGATTGTAAGGCTTGAACAACGGATAAGTTTACCATTTAGGACATCACTCCGCTATCTTATCCCAACTTTAGATATTTGGTTTCTTTTGCATTGTTTGCTTCAAGTAAGCGAATGCTAGGTCACTTGTCCAATTTGCTTTCCCCGTTGTCTCCGCTTTCTTTCATTATGCGTGGTCTGTCAAATTAGTTTTCAACAATAACTTGCTCAAGATCACAAGCTATATTGTGTTACACAATCCCATGCTACGCGCATGCAAGAAGCTTTCAGTTAGGATTATTGGAAGATGACTTGACTTAATTTGCAAAAATTATAATATTTTTTTTTGCAGATCAAAAGGAGGGGGGATTAAGTTGAAGGTTGGTGGATATTCCTTTACCCGCAAACAAAAAATACCGGGGAATAGAATTCTCTATATTCCAAACAAAGAAATTACACATGACATGTAAAATAATATCTCGATATTTTTTCACATCCAAATCGCCTCAGTCAGCCCATACTAGCCCCCTGCAAAAGTGGGGTTGCTCGTTAGAAATTAGTGGCTGCAAAAGAACAAATTTGCGATGTGGCAAAATTAAACTTTTTTAGTGCATATTCGGGAGCAATTGGAACAGCGGAACGGAAAAATAAGCGAAATCTACAGGTTTCTTGGCACGTACTATTTATAATTAGTTTTCAAATCTTCAAAAAGACTTCCTGTGCTCTTAAAGAAAAGTTGTATGATACATCTAGAATAAAACGTCTTGGATCTGCAGGAGACGAATTATTAATAATAATCAACAAGTGGATTTTGAAAAAGAACAATAAAGTGTGAGCTTTTTAAAAAAAAATCGTTTTGTGTAATTTCTTTGTACAATTATTTTTTATGCACGAAATCTTAAAGTTTTATTGTAATTATAATTTTTAAAGATTCTATTTTTTTAGTTTGCAATCAAATCAACTTTGACAATTTTTCTGTGATTTCGTACTAATTAATGCAAATTATCATAAAACTTACATCCTTAGAGAGACACTCTTTCGTACAAACCAATCGAATATAAATACAAGTTGAAATCATCGTCTAATTTCACATTTTTTTCTCTCTTCTCTCCTTTCTTATCATTATCAATTCTTCAATCTATATCTCCAACATCGCTGGTCGGTAATAATATTTTGAGAAAAGATTAATTAGCTTCATTATGTCTGATTTAAAAGAACAACATATCGCTGATCAAGAGTCTGTCAGTGATCAGATTGAACTCCAAGGTCACATCTTAGAAAAGGGTGACATTGATGAATACCTTTACTTTGACAAACCATGGTACAAGTACAAGCATTTCCTTATTTTACATTTTTACGTTTTTATTATCAGTTTAACTTCTACCATTAGTGGTTATGATGGTTCTATGTTGAATGGTTTACAAATTTTAGAAGACTGGAATGATGCTATGGGTCACCCTGAAGGTGCTGTCTTAGGTGCTTTAGCTAACGGTAGTGTTTTTGGTGGTATTATTTCTTTTATTTTTGCTTCTTGGTTTTCTGATAAGTTCGGTAGAAAGACTTCTATCTACGTTGGTCAATCTTTCACTATCTTAGGTGCTATTTTACAAGGTGTTTCCACTAACTATACTTTCTTCATTTGGTCCAGAATTATCTTAGGTATGGGTTTCGGTCTTTCTACCGTTTCTTCCCCAACTTTGATTTCCGAATTATCTTATCCAAAGTTCAGAGAAACCTGTACTGCCATATATGCCTCTTTCTGGTATTTCGGTGCTATTATTGCTGCTTGGGTTACTTTCGGTACTCAACCAATTCCAAGTTCTTATGCTTGGAGAATCCCATCTTACTTACAAGGTGCTTTACCAGTTGTTCAAGTCTTGATTTTCTGGTTGATTCCAGAATCCCCAAGATTCTTAATCTCCAAGGGTAAGGAAGACAAGGCTAGAAATATCTTAATGAAATACCACTGTGGTAACGATGGAACAGAACAAGCCCACAAATTAGTTGAATTTGAAGTTAAGGAAATTAAGGCTGCTTTAGAATTAGAAGAAATTTGTGCAACCTCTTCTTTCTTTGACTTTGTTAAGATTCCAACTTACAGAAAAAGATTATTCATCTTGCTTTTCACGGGTGTTATTATGCAATTATCTGGTAATGGTTTAGTTTCCTACTATTTCACTAAGGTTTTAGATACCATTGGTATTACTGACGCAAGGAAGCAATTAGAAATTAATGGTTGTTTGATGATCTATAACTTGATTATCTCTTGGATTGCTGCTTCCATCTGTCAATACTTCAGAAGAAGAACTTTATTCTTACTCTGTATCGGCGGTATGTTCATTTCTTTCGTTATCTGGACTATCTTATCTGCCAGATTCGCTTTAGGTGGTTTCCAAGACACTGGTTTAGCTAACGGTGTCTTAGCTATGATCTTCCTTTTCTACGGTGCTTACGATTTAGGTGCTAATGGTTTACCAATGTTATATGTTACTGAAATCTTACCATACTCCCATAGAGCCAAGGGTATTAATATTTTCTTCCTTGCCAACAACGTTATTGTCCTTTTCAATGGTTTCGTTAACCCAATTGCTATGGATGCAATTGAATGGAAGTACTACATTGTCTACTGTTGCGTCCTTGCTGTTGAATTAGTCTTAGTTTACTTATTATACCCTGAAACTTCTGGTTACACCTTAGAAGAAGTTGCTAAGGTTTTCGGTGATGATCCAGAAACTTCTTTAACCCATCTTTCTTCTGCTCCACAAAAGATGGTTGTTGAACAAGTTGAACACAGCACTGATAAATTTGTTTAGGAAGATTAGTTGTTTAATCTTTAATTATTCAATTATTAATAGATTTTGTTTTGTAAACCAAATCAATTAATAGAATTTCTTATACGATTAGTTAGTATATTCAATAAATAATATAATATAATTTCTATATAATTGTTGGTGTTCTACCTCTTTTGGGTTCGTGCGGCTCATTGTCACAAACTCATGTCTATACTTCACGTCATTGGCTTACACTTGGATACTTATTTTTTTCCTGATAATTGTCCAGTTCGCCTTGGTCTAGATTAATTGATCATTTCCATAGTATTTTCCCTTAACGATATTACTTTTATTGGATTTTATAAAATTTTATTGTAAAATTTATTCTGTTTTTCTTCATCTTTGTCGATAAAAATTGTTGTGGAATTGGCTGCAAATTTTTGAGTTAAACGAAAAAACGAATACTCACAAAAACATAACAATTACATATTAAGCCAACATATAACGTATCGTATTTAAGTTATAATAACAACACAGACGCAAATATATGGCTACGTGCCTTTAGTCTTTCTTTTTAAATATAAGTGCTTCCAATTTCATAGGGATTTCTAGTGTTCATATTCTAGTGAAATTGTATCAATTTGCTCGATAAATCAATGGAAAAAATCATTTCTTTGTTTGTTTTTCGTGAGCCTTCTTCTTGTCAATATTTCTCCTAATTTGCAGAAAAACAAAAAATTCTCTACATCAGGTGATTTAGAAAACAATTATCTTCTTCATTTACTCAACTATGAGCAAGATTATAACTCCTCAATCGGGCCAAATCATAGACTTGTCGCCAAATCGTCACCACCTGATTACTGATCCAGATTAGGAACAATTGAGTGCTGATGCAAACATTGATCAATATTAAGAAGAAAAGAGTATGATGTCTGAAATTGTTGCTCTTGAAGAAGAATGCAAGCCTATTTGGAAATGAACTAGTAGCGGTGATATTGTTTCATATTGCATTCATTTTTGTTGTTGTTGCTCCTACTTAAGTGGAGCCTAAGTATTTATTTCAGGATTCGCTTTTTTTACAACCAACTTTTCTTTCTTCAACAAATCCAGAGAAATTGGATGTAATTCTACTATAGATGTAGAACTTCTACAACTTTAGAATGACGGTTCTGCTTGTCATCGAGATAAGCTTCTGCAAATACATGGAATTTCGTTGTTTTTATAGGTTTGCAAGAGGATGTCTTCCCCGGTTGCTACAATGTTGAAAATCTGAAGTTTGCGGATGGAAAACCAGAGGTCTGTCTATAACCATAACATACCAATCAATGCTTTGATAAAAAATGCATATTTAATAAACATGTTTAAAATTATAAATAAATCTAGTTTTTCTAAAACCACTCAATACAACAGTACAGAGAAAACCAACAAAGAATTCTCTTATTGCAGAAGAGGATGAATTTTGGGCCCCAATAATCCGAAATATGAAGAATGAGAATAACAAGAAGTAAGATGTCATCTAAAATAAAGAAATTGAATACTTCGCCCATCGAAAATCAGGTTTTCTTTGAGAGCAGTTTTATCAGGTACGTGTGTTGAAATGAAAACTATGATGTTTGATCATACTTATCAACTTAGACCCACTGGTAGACAAAGCTGTAGAAGACAAGGTAATTACAAGTATTACGTTGTTCAGATAGTTGCAGAGATACTGGCCAAAAGGAAAAGGAATTATCACAAGAGGCTATCAATTTGGAGGAGTCTTCAATTCATCGAACCAATATCACTTGGATGTGCTCGTGGTTTAGAGAAGTCTCATTGTGGAGATACTTACTTCAAGATGTGTAGGCGATCTTGTCGGGCTCTAAATGCCGTTTAGTGTCCGTTATTAAGAGCACGTTATTAGATCAAGTACTCCCATGAAAGCATGACCCAATGTTAAAAATAAGGGAAAGTCAATCTAAAGGACTGGTAGTTCAAGCTTAAAAAAGATGGCATAGCGTGGATCAGGCTTTTCGAGTGGCTTTTTTCAAGTCAGATGTTTTTTTGTGTTGTTTCCAAATTAGTAGGAATAAGGTTGCAAAAAAATATTTTTAACTTCATTGATACTTCTTTTCCTTCTTTATTGTCCACAAAGAAATATCCTAATTCACTGATTCATTCAACCACCAATTATTATATCCCATTAATCCTATCCCATCAATCCCATAAAAGCAGATATGTGTTTAATTGTTTAAAGTATTCTTGGGGTGAACTTGTTAAAGGAGAAGTTGTTAGCGGGAAACCAAATTTATTTGTGGCGCTTAAGCCACAGAAGATGAAATCAAAACATGGTGATGAAGACTTTGTGGTAATATAATTTCGAGAAAGTTTCACTGGATTTCATGAATGGGAGAAATACTTTCATTCTGAATTAGACAACTGGCCACTGGTTAGTTCGAGCGGTGGATTTATGATCTGATTTCATCGGATGAAGGTTTAATTTGATCTAGGTTGGACTTACTTCCAATTGTCGTCTAATCCATTACATATTCCAATATTCATTATTTTCAATCCCAATTCATTTATCCTACAATATGCAGAAAACTGAAAAGAGTATAAAGACTAGCATGAAAATGAAACATTGATGTTGATCCATTTTGGAGAGAGCTTGGCCGGATTTC
>NW_026057476.1:0-12886 GCF_019202705.1 Hemisphaericaspora subhashii | reverse complement strand
TTGGGAAATTTAATTATGCGAAATTACATGCTGGTATTCCAGAATTCAATGGGGTGATAAAATGCCAGAACCCGAACCCCTTGGGAAAGTGAAGAGAACAATAGTTGCATAGTACTATTGATCAACATCATAATTACATCTCTTTTGCCGTAAGAATACCCATATGGCTATGTAAAATCATTTGTATTCGGTGATAACCATTTGGTTAGAGGGGGTTGCGGAGTAGTTGGTACGACATTTCGCAATTCGGCAAGGAGGGAGAAAAAAATAAAAAAGTTACACGCATAGAAACAATTAGCGACATCCTATCTATTACCGTTAGATCAACACATCTTCATCTCATCTACTACCATAGGTGGGTAATACACATCCTGTTGTTAAGGAATACTGATATACACATTTGGATATAGAGAGCATTCACACATGTTACCATTAAATGTTTTTGTGCCTGTAGTAGGAAAAAATCCCTTTAAGTTTGTAACCCTTATATTGCCAGGGGATTTAAGATCGTTTCACAAGTCATGTTTGAATGATGAAAAGAATGATATTTTTGGAAGTATGTCACACAAACTGTAGATCAATAGAAAAATAAATAGTCATTTAAAGTTTAATTTCACATTAAGCATGACGACATTTTTTTTTCCACAACAAGTTGTTACTGTACACTTGTAATGTATAACTCAAAGAGAACGTTCTATATCGACTAATTTAAGAAGGCAGATATAGAGTTGAGATTATGTCTGATAGAAGGTACATACCCTAATAATATTTGTGTCTAGTCTCTTGAATCTCACAGTAGTTACACACTTACACTCTTTTAGTAAAAATAAATTAAATTATAAAATGTAAAATGAAAAAAACAAAAAAAAAAGAACCAGACAATTAATTAATAAAAAATAAAAAAGAATCATTAAAAAATAAAAAAGAAAATCATAGAAAAAAAAAAATAAAAAAATAAAGACAGACAGACAGACAGAAAGCAATTACAGTTACTCTTTTTGATTTAACACACATTCATTCCCACTTACTCACTTTACACTTTTTTTTTTTAAACCACCACAATTTCTAGTCACCAATTTTATAGACCCTACCCTTTTTTTCCTTATTATTAAAAGAGAAAATAACTAGCAAAACAAGACACAACTTGTCAATCACACCTCATTTGTAGTGTCTATTACACATTAACTAAAAACAAAGAACAAAGGTTCCCTCCTCCCTCCCAAAAAAAGACCAAAAAAAAGGAATCAAAATTGACAATTTTTTTTTTTGGCTGATTTTTTGTTAAAACTGCTGATGAATCACGATTTTACATTTGACGACCAACAAACAACATACAACATACAACAGCAGCAATAGTATAATCATCATCTGCCAATACACTCATAAGATATGTCGTCTTCCCTAATGTCACAACACCAACCAACTCAAATGGCAGCACATATTACTACACCTTCTCCTCCATTGGATACTAATCACGAGACCAAGAATTTTACAACCACCATTGCATCATCATCCACTTCTGGCAATAACAATGGCAACTCTAATCTTACTGTGAATATGAAGAAGAATTCACTTCATGGTCCTATTTCACCTATCCAAAATACACCCAATGACATTAATAATGCCACTACTGCATCAAGTTTAAATACTACCGCATCTAATTCACGCAATTCATTTCTTTTGAAACAACCTTCAAATGGAACAACCACCACTAGCATATCTATTTCAGATCCAATATATTCTACTCATGAACCTCAAGATAATACCAATAAACTACCAGATCACCATCGACGCGACTCTAGTTTGTCCATATCACCTACCGTATCTCCTACACAAAAACCAACAGAAGACTTTAGACATAATATCTTTAGTAAAGTAACTGGAGTATTTCTGAATTCCAAATCAACCTCAAGATCAAACTCACGTCAGAATTCCCTTCAGAATTCGCGTCAGAACTCACGTCAGAATTCAATGACGTCATTAAGAGAACAATTGGGACAATATCAACAACGGAATAATTCAACTGATCTTGATAAAGTTAGTGAAATGTTATCTCCACGTACTCTTGGGAATCAATCAACTGGTGGTACAAGTGCAGCATTCCCTTATAGTTCACATTTGAATTATGGATCAACTAGTGGATTCTTTCCGTATAAATCATATCATTCATCTCCAGTAAAGGAAACCAATCGGGTGTTATTGGAATATGATCCTATAAGTAGAAGAAAAGTGTTGAATACTTATGAAATACTTAGAGAGATTGGAAGAGGAGAACATGGAAAAGTCAAATTAGCTAAAGATTTGATAACTAATGAATTTGTTGCTATTAAGATTGTTAATAGAAAATCAAAAAAAGATAGACCATCACTAAGAATACGAAAGAATTCACTCTCAAATAATAATTCTCAATTGTATAATGAATATGAAATGAAGATAAAGCGAGAGATTGCCATTATGAAGAAATGTCGTCATAAACATATTGTTACCCTTAAGGAAGTATTAGATGATTTGAGTTCATATAAGATTTATCTAGTATTAGAATATTTGGAAAAGGGTGAAATCAAATGGAAGAGATTACCAAATGAACCAAAACAAACCATTGAACAAATCAATAGTCTGGAAATTCCATGTTGTGGAAGTCAAAAACAACAACAACAACAATCGGCCGATTCACAATCATCATATCGTCGAACCCATCGCCCTTCGACACACATCACCGAACGGGATTTATTATCAAATGAATATTCACCAAATTTAACATTCAAACAATCAAGAAGTGTGTTTAGAGATATTGTTCTAGGATTAGAATATTTGCATTTACAAGGAATTGTCCATCGTGATATAAAACCCGCGAATTTATTGGTTTCTTCCGAGAATATTGTCAAGATTAGTGATTTTGGGGTTTCATTTGCATCATCATTAAGTGAAAATGAAGAAGGACATTTAGTTAATGAATTAGATTTGGCCAAAACTGCCGGTACTCCGGCATTTTTTGCACCTGAATTATGTCGAGAATGTAACCCGGACAAGACTTGTAAAATTGATTATAAGATTGATATTTGGGCCTTAGGGGTGACTTTATATTGTCTTTTGTTTGGAAAAGTACCATTTAATGCTGATTCTGAATATGAATTGTTTAAAGTGATTGTTAATCAACCTTTGGAGTTCCCCGAGACTAAGGATTCATTTAATTCCCCGGCAAATGTTA
The DNA here is from genome assembly GCF_019202705.1 of Hemisphaericaspora subhashii. Lineage (NCBI taxonomy): Eukaryota > Fungi > Ascomycota > Pichiomycetes > Serinales > Debaryomycetaceae > Hemisphaericaspora > Hemisphaericaspora subhashii. The sequence continues at coordinate 9,678 of NW_026057476.1, read as the reverse complement.
CTGAAGAAGAATTTGAATTGGCGAAGGATTTATTAAGTAAATTATTGGATAAGAATAGTAGAACCAGAATTGAAATTAAGGATATTAAAGAACATCCATTTACTTTGATGGATTTAGAAGATGATTTGGAAAAATTGAATGAATTGTTCACGATGAATCAAGAAGATAATATTAATTTGGATTTCGATTTAGAAGATCATGATATCGTATCAAAAGAAGAAATAGACAATGCAATTATTGGTATTGGTACAAGAATTAAACGAAGTTTAGTTAGAGCTATTCGTGCTGGAGGTTGGAAAGATTCTGATGTTAGATCAAAATTTGCCGCTTTACAATTAGAACATTCCAAAAGTGGATCCAGTGAAGATGATTCTACCACTTGTTCAAATTTCAATTCCCAATCTAGAGTTAATGTCTATAATCCTGGTTTACATTCCCATGTTCATTCCATGATTTTATCCGAAGGTATGCCGATTTCAGCCGCTACTCCACCACCACCAAACATGCATCCATCTCATCCTGCTTATCATCTGACAAATTTCCCACCGTGGACCCATTCATCACCTTCAGGAATATTTAGAAATGGATCACATCATACCGAACATCATAACCCCCATGTTCCATCTGCATTATCACACCAAGCACCAACACCAATCAGTACTTCCTCAGGAACAACCTCGTCGGTGTCCCAGATGAACAGTCCTTATTCTTATGCAGGCATTAGAGAAGGAGCAGGAAGCACCAATAATAATGTTGGTTCACGAAGTTTTTTGCATGAAATGATAGAATCACATAGTAATAGTTCAAGTAGACGAGGTTCAACTAGTATCATATCAGAAGCTCCTCAGATTGAAACGAAAAGAAACGTGGGTGGGGATTTATATTTGAAGAATCAATGTATTGTGGAAACATTCAAGGGAATTCAATTACAGGATGATAAACGAAGACGGTCGAGTATATTTTCATTACATTCTCAAAATTCAAGTGTGAATATCAAACATCATGATTCGGTTGGATCTAATAATAATGAGGAGATACTTTCGAGGAAACCAAGTGGTGTTAGTATGAATAATGCCCATTATTTGAATCATCATCATGTTCATCATGGAAGTATTGCTGCTCCTATCCCGGTTCCGGCATCATCTATCAAGACATCAATTCCTAGTTCTTCTGGCACCTCTACAAATGTTGGCAATCCAACTACAAGTTTCTTGAATAATAATGACGGTAATACTAGTAATAATAATAATACTAATGGACGTTATCAATTTGGTCAATATTTGAACAATAATGGAACTCAGAGTTCGGGCAGTAGTAGACCTTCATTGAAAGTTGGTCCAATTAGTATTAGACCTGCAACTATTCAACCAAATAATGAAATTTCAGGAGAAGAAATGGTTGATATTCATAATCATAATGGACGTGATTCAGTTATGTCCTTACCTTTGAGTGAAAGTTTTGCAAGTTTGGATAGTATCAATGATGATTATTTAAGTATGAAGTATCAAGAATTTACCAATCGGAAATTGAATAGTCAATCTGAACAGCCACCACAACAACAACCACTGGGACAACCAACTGCTACTGCAACCACGGCTAGGAAACTTCGAAGAAAATCAAGTCTTTCAGAAACGTTCTTGGATCAAATGGGGAATAATCAATTACAAAAGATTAATCAAAAATTCAAAGATTTTAACCTTAGTAACCTGATGAAGAAGAATGATTCAGCCAATAGTGAACCTACTCAAGACAGCACTAATCGTGATCCATTATCTAGATATACCAGTCGTGATTCCTATTCATCGTATTCAACCTGTAGTAGTTCAGATACTGACGAAGACTCAGATGAAGAAGAACAGAATTTAACCCTTGCTTTCACATCCAAAGTGGCACCATTAGCTCGTCCTATGTTTAATTTAAGTAAAAGGGCCAAATCTCATGAAAGTAATTTACCTAGATTAGGTGCCAATGGTGGAGTTATTTCAAAGAATCCTGCTGGTACTACAATTGTTTTCCATGATGGTTTGCCTGAATTTGAAGACTTGCCTATGGATTTAATGAAAGCTGCTGGTGGAGGTTCAATTAGTCTTGGCTCTGGACAACCTAACATTGATCTAAATCCTACGATTTCGGTGATTGCTAGTAATGGATCTTTATCTACTTTGACTGGTGAGATCCAAAATTCAATAGATGATCAATTAGCACAAAGTGAAAACCCAGCTCCAGCATCAACACCAATAGATTCACAACAGATGGTGGCAATGAACAATCAAGAGAAGGTTATCAAGAGAAAACCAAAACGGATGGGACTTCGGGAGAATATTTTTAATAATCAATTCAATAATCATTATAAGAAAGATCCAATCTATTCCCCATTCCCAATTTCTAAACATTTGGATAATGATAAGGAGAGTATAGCCAAGAAGAATTCGGCATTGGATGACAGTGATGATGAGATTAGACCTAATACTTATAGATCAAATTCGGTTACTGTCGCGTTGTTACAGCATCAAAAGGTGGATTTACAGGAATTGATAGAAAATGAAGATAAACATGAAGAACAAGATCCTAAAGCTATTGAAAACAATAAGAATGAATAAAGTATGGTGCTTCCATAGGTTAAAGAAGGATATATATATGTGTATACAAAAAAGTAGGTGTATATATAAATTTAAGTTTACAGCTAGTCATTTAAACCATATTTTCTCATTCTCTACAAGTCTCTACAGATTATAGTTTAACAGATAATATAATATCATTTTCCAAAATATATAAAGACCCTACCTACCCACCAAGCTATAAAATATATACAAAATAAACAAAATAATTAATAATAATAATAAAAAGAATAATAATAACCTATAATAAGCACTCTCTTGTTTGTGCTTTGTAATGCATTTCCCACAAATTCTGAGATACATAAATACAATAATAAAAATGAATCAAATTCCCTTCTTTAGGGAATCAATATAAATGAATGCTGTAGTTGTTGATGCAATAAAACCATCACAATAATTCCAATTTCTTTTTCAAAACCGATAATCGATTTCCAATACTCACAATAAACTTCTCAACCATTGCTCTATCTTCACTATCTAATTTCGGTTCTACACTAACCTCCCCATATCCACTAGTATCATCATCATCCAACAATGCTTCCAACATCCAAATAGCAGTACTATAAGCCAATTCACATCCCTTGAGATCTTCCTTCACCAACTCATTCACGGCTGCATTTCTTGACATTTCTAAAGCACGATCAAAAATCAATTTTTCGGCAATGATCTTGGGTTCATGAGTAGATGATGAATGGACAGAATCGTTAGAACTACGTTCTTTGGCGATTAATTGGTTTGCTTCTTCTAATCTCAACTTAACAAATTCTGCCTTTTCCAAACATTCATTAAATTTCTCTCTGATCCATTGAACCAATTGGTTGATCTTGATGGAAGTCTGGATATCGAGTTTGCTACTTTGTTGTTGTTGTTGTTGTTGTTGCAGGTAGTCTTCACTTCCGTCTTGTTCATATTGGTTATACCACCATTCACTTGCGATAGCCATACCTTTGGCCAATAATGACAATGTCTTGACATATAACCCGACACCTTCTTCACTAATGGTTTTGATAATCTTAGGAGGTAACATGTCATTCTGGTGTAACAAATCATCATGTAATCCGTCAAGATCGTTGGATGGAGGACTGGGGATTAATTGACTAAATTTGACATCGGCAAATAAATTAACGGCATGAGCTTTGGTAGCAATGGATTCAAGATTATATAATACCCTCTCATCATTATTGAATCCTTGGAATTGTTGTTGTTGATTTTGGATTTGACTTGGGGTGATCTCCATTCCAGTATTGGTGGTAATTGTGTTTATGGTTGATGAAGTTGGAAGATTTAATTTCTGTAATAATAAATGATTGGCAAAATTTGGACTGGATAACACGGTGGAGAAAGATATATTTCCACCAGTGGTCACTTCTTCTGAAACATTAGAGCCATGTTGGTTATGATGATGATTGGAAGTTCCAAACAATCGATGAGACGCCAATCCGATAGCTTTACTTAATGCATTAGTAGGTGATATGGAAATTGATATTCTTCGATCTGTCAAACTTGGTCTTCTTTGATTCGCACCTCCTCCACTTGAAGATCTTCTGTATTGTTGGTATTGTGATTTATTGCTACTGTCAATAGATCCAGCCAGACTCTTTCTTGGATTAATAGCAACTGCTCCACTACCAGCATGGGCTAATTCGTCAGCAATTGCATTCACTTCAACTGCTCGTTTTTCAACCACAACATAGTCTTTTTCTAATATGATATCATCTCTTCTAAATTTAAGATTCGGTACGTTGGCTACTTGGATCGATTGAGAAAGTTGTTCTGGCCCTGGGCTGCTTTTGTTGATAATTTGTTTAATTTCTTCGTCACGGGATGTTGGAGTTGGCGACGGAGATGGAGTTGTTTTAACTATAGTGTTGGGAGAAGGTGACTTCTTGTCTCCCCCTGTAGGGGATGATGATGATGGCTGTTGTTGTTGTTGTTGGTCCTTATCAGTTGACGTCAAGGGGATTGGTTTAATGAATTGTGATCTTTCACTTGGTTTAATTGGACTAATATATTCACTAATGAATAAATTCTCATCCATTTCTGATGTTTCCAATGGTTGGTCAGTTTCTTGTAAATCACAAGTAATTAATGGATCATTGAAGAATTCAGTAAATGAAATACGTTCAGTTGGATTGTATTTCAATAAAGATCTAATCAATCTTTTCAAATTCTCAGGAACTTGGGCTGCAGATGGGAATTTAATCTTATCATTTGCCTTCTCGATATTCTTTAATAATTCAATATGATTCCCTGCTTTGAAAGGTGGTTTCCCTACTGTCATTTCATAGAGAACAGCACCCACTGACCATAGATCCGCTTTGGCATTATACTTTTCATATCGGAGGATTTCTGGTGCCATGTAAAGTGGGGATCCACATAAGGTTTCTGCCATGGATGTTGAAGGGAGGAATCTAGCGAATCCGAAATCGGCAATCTTTAGTATTGGTAATTCCCACATACCGACAAACTGGTTATCTATAAAATCTTGTTTGGAATGTACTGGAGGACATAATAATAAATTCTGAGGTTTAATATCACGATGTACTAAACTCTTATCACGTAAAAATTGTAAGGCAGATGATAATTGACGTAAAAAATGGATGACCAATACTTCATTTAATCCATGAGATCCAGGTGGTGACGGGTAACGATCCAATAGACTTGATATTATGGGATGAGTCTTTACTAGTTGCTGTCTTCTTCTGATGAAGTATGACAAATCTCCCATTGAACAATAATCCATAACCAAATGGAAATGAGAAGACGATTGTTTATAATCTAGTAATCCCACTATATGAGGATGTTTCATAGATTTCAAAATCAGAATTTCAATCTCTAAATTTTCTATCAATTTCTTAGACTTTAACTTAGATCGAACTATTGACTTGATGGCAACCGCTCGATTATTTGTCTTATCTATGCATTTATACACAGTTGCAAAGGAACCCTTCCCAATCTCAGGGCCTACTAGATATTGTCCTATAGCTTCTGTATATTTTCCATGCCCTGATCTATTATCCTTCCTTCCTGTAGTTGATATGGTTGACACTGTGTCTGCTTGCTTTGTAGCTTCAATTGGTGTCTTTGACATGATACATATGTGGTGGCGTAGTAACCCTATCGTTCCTTATTCTCCAAAAAAAAAGTAGCGGTAATCCGAGAAATAAACACCAAAGGAAAAAAGATTTATAAATTAAATAAAAATAAAAGATGACTGCCTTTATTATTAATCAACTTTAGATTTTATAATAAATGATTTCAAATTGGCAACTATTTATAGGAGGAAACCGGCTTGTATAACGTTTTTAATTTTTTACCTGGGAAAAATATTAAATTAGTGAAATTACTAATTCAGTTGATGACAACAAATAAATGAGTCAAATAATAAAACACCAAATAAATTCAGATTTATAAAACTGTGGTGGAAAATGGATGTAACTTTTTTGTTTTGAATTTGTGAGTAAACTAAATTTAAAAATAAATTAAAGTTGTCAACCAAAAAGACTATTTTACTCAAGAAAACCTTATTCTTATATATTTCGTTATACCACCTAAATCTTTGACAGCCTTTTATGAGCGAAATCTGATAAAAGGAAAAAAATAGACCAATTTCAACCTAAAGAAAAAACCTCCAAAAAAACCGTGACTTGACAACAGCTAGTTCGATGATTAACAGTTAAATTGTAGGATTCCAATGTGATAGCGTATTTGCTTGGCTTCTCTTCTATTTTGTTTGCAATGGTTATGTGTAGACAGGTTTGAAAACACGTTGTACTGTTGCAAAAAAAAATCAACTAAAAACTTCACAAAAAAATCAAAGATCCTAATAGATTTGATTTACTTGAAAACGGGGAGTAGACTGTAAAAAGTACTTCCTGTTGGTGAGTAAGTTATTCAATTGATTGAAAGTCAACAAAGGAAAGAAGCAAAAGCAAAAACTGGTTGACTTTCTTACAACCACACTTTTGGTGTGTCAAAAAGTGTGGGAAGGAAATTGTGTGTGTGTCTATTTATTGTAACTAAATACACGACCCTCTTTTTTTCCCTCTTCTCCTTATCTTATCGAAAATGGCAGCAACACCTGGGAACCGGTTATATGCAGTACTGTGATAGGAGGGGCGAAATAGTGGGGCACATGGGTCTAGAGGATCCAGCAACAATTCAACTTGGTCATCAAAGAGACCGCAAGCGACTTGGTTTCTATTTTTAAAATTGGCTATATAAATACTATTCCTATCTATGTCTCTAACTGTACGTCAACCATTGGATAGAGTTCCTCATAAAATAACAAAGTTTATTAAAATCTCTATTCTCAAAAAGCGCAAACCATACCTTATCCTCACATACCAATTTAAATGCACTTTTCCATCTATGCAACTCAAAATCAACAGATTTCGTCCCAATGGTATAGAAATACCGATTATACATCCGTCTTTTGAGGCAATTAAACGTGGGGTCGTAGATATGTGGATTGCTTAGTAATTTCCCAGGGTCAAATTTCCAAATATTACAATGTACCGAGAACAATGGGACTTTGTCTGGCTTTTCAAAGAACGTTCTATAAAAATGGTCTAGTATCTTGGATTGTTCTTTGAAATCTTGATGTCTATTACTAGGATTAGATTTAAGCTTTTCATATTCAGTTGAATATAATGCATAATCGATTTGGGGATCATGTTGTCCAGTGGCACAATAACCGGTATTTCCATTGTCAAGTTGAACAACAAAAGGTTTCATGTTTGATTTGACTTGATAATAAGATGAATTAGTTACTGTGGCTGCTGCTGCAAGTGTGTCTTTATCTAACTCGCCTTTGGCTCCCAAACTGAACAAATCATAATAAAAGTCTTTACCTAGAAGGTTGTAATATAACGACATCATCAAAGCTTTAAAATGGGTCTTTTTATTGATTAACAAATGAGCCGAGTTGGTAGATTTGGCAGGTACAGTTCCTTCTAAATCATGGAAAACCGCCACATTTTGCGCTTGCTTTGGGCTTAAATTTATCGGATCCAAAAGTGGAAATGACCAACTCCTAACTTGTTTGGTGGCATTCAATTGCACACCTGCAATATCATAATATAAAGGGGATATTGACCTTGTCTGATAGTTGGGCCACATAACCATATTATGGTCCTCATATACTTGTGAATCGAAATACTTGTCGATATTAGTGACTGGGAAATTATCGGCGTCGAGTAAGAAAACATGTTCAAAAGAATTCACCAATAAACCAATGGCTCTATTCTGATGGATATCGAATTTCCATTGGGATTCGTTCGGTAAGCCAAGTACTTGCAGTAAAACCACACATTTGGCATTATATTTCTTAACCTTTTCACAGTAGTAGTGACTGTAATCGGCCTTTTGCGATAGGATGAGTTCTATTGGTAGTGTAGATCCAAGGTCTCGGAGTTGAATTATTGACAACATTGCTAACCAGTTAAATAACGGACCTCCTCCTACCATTACAATTCCTTTTGAGTTTGGGTTATAGGTGTGTTTTGGGAGTCGTTTTGGGAGGTTATTTAGAACGTTTTGATGTTTCTGTTTCATTTCTTCCAAATGGCCCCTTGATATCCTACACCTTTGTGATAATTCATTATATGATCGGCCGAAGTTCTCATTCAATGCTGGCTTCATTTCAATCCATGAAGGTTCATTCTGTTGCATTTGGATTCGGTTCTCTCCGTATAATTCAAAGACTTTCGTCCAGAAGTCGGTCCCCGGTGTCTTCGTGGGCACTGCTATTGTTGTTTCCTGTTTGTATGACGGAATCATTTTTTGAAAAAATGACTGCCTTGAATCATCTAACAAACCTGTTAACTCTTCTATTAATATGAAAGCGAATATCGCTAGTATTATTAATAGTCTAGTCTTTCTTCTCAATCGTGTCTTGACTTTTGTCGTGAACTTGGCCATTACGATATTGTCAAGATAAAGAAAGAGTCGAAGAATAGAATGATTAAAATATGAAAACCATCAAACGAAAATATCGAACCACATCGACACGAGAAATTTGCCTGAATTAGGGTTTTATTCGAAAATTCTTGCGTGGTTTCATGCTAGAGAGTTCAGTCTTTGCTTGGCACTTCATACAGACGAGTTATGCGATTTTTGCACAAGAATTAAATACGGAAATCACGACATGGTGTATCTTCTCAAGGATATCCATCATTCCAATAACCCAATAACAGAAATAAATACATATGAACTTCTTACATTCTGATGCATGAAGGTTGGAAACTCTATTCGTCAAAAGAAAGAAAAATTTTAGCGTATAGAGTTAAATTCTTACAAGAAAAAAAAAACGTCTAAGAAATTGTCGCGTCAATTGGTTTTGTCTAACTGTTAAATAATGCTATTATTGGAGCTATTATCCAGACACAACAACCAAGTAGATTGCAATGGTTATTTAAAACTATATATCTGATCTAAAAATGTTGCCGCGTAGCTTCACAGCTTGTTAATCTAGGGCACCTTTCTTATTTGCATTTTAGCTTTCTCGGTTTCCTCTCGTCAATTTCCTTCGTTACCTATGACTTCCTTTTGTTGTTGTTGTTCTTCCTTTGCTATTTCTGGTTCGTTTTGTTGTTATTCCTCCCCCGTTACTTTCCCGTTGAATCGTTCAACTGGTTGATTAGCTTCATTTTGCTGGTTGCCCATCGGCCATCTCTTTGGCGTGCTTCTCTGCCCCCTCTTCGGGTCGCATCTCTGCCTTCGCTCTGGCTTCCTTCATCTTCGCTTCCTGTACTGCCTTCTCTTTGGCTTCCTTTTCTGCCTTCTCTTTGGCTTCCTTTTCTGCCTTCTCTTTGGCTTCCTTCATCTTGGCATCCTTCTCTGCCTTCTCTTTGGCTTCCTTCTCTTTTGCTTCCTTTTCTGCCTTCTTTTTGGCTTCTTTTGCCTTCTTATCCCTCTCAAGCAAATCTAACGCCGCTTGAGGTAGTGGAATTCCCATAGCTTTGAAATATTTCTTCCCACAAGGACTCCTGTATGTCCAATCCTTTTCTGGATCACACGCACAATGGTGACTTGCTCTATAAGTCAACTCAAGTGGACA
>NW_026057234.1:0-12975 GCF_019202705.1 Hemisphaericaspora subhashii | reverse complement strand
CCTTCCTAAACTATCTAAGACTATAAATGACTCAATTTTAATGGATGTTATTCACTTTGATTCAATTTGTTCAGTTTAGATTATTCTGAAGGGTGTTACCCGACTTTTTGTAATCACGTGCTTTTTCTTTTTGTTCATGAGGCTTAATTGACTTCCTAACTTATTTAACTTCAACATAAATATGGTGGTGATGTTAAAGAACGATGGTTTCGCATTGTAGTATTTATCTATTAGGAATAACTATATAATTATAGTTATAGAGAAAATTATTATATTGATCTTGTAAAACCTCCATTTCTTCTTTTTGGATGTTCCAACAACAACAACTAACAAAAACAATTGAGAAATGAAATAGAAGAGAAAAAATTATACAAGCAGAGAAAGAAAGAAAGAAAGAAAGAACCCCTACAAGATAGAATAGAAGAATCATAGTTTATATAGGGAAGCAAACAAACAAAACAAACCAATCATGAAAGCACAAGCAAAAGATATAGCTCCAGAAAGTGAAGGTATGTTTATTAGTCAACCAAATCAATCATCCAAATATACTAACAATTGGTCTTATAGAACAAAAATTTAAACAAAAATGTAAAGAATTAAAAAGAAGAATAAATGAAATTGAAGAAAGTAATGAAATTGCAACTTTAGCATTAACAAGAACTCAATCAACCATAAGAAGATTAAGATTAGAATATATAATCCTTTTGGAAAGACTAGAAGATAGAGCAAATGCATTACCTGAAGGTATTGTTGGATTTGAAGAAATGGCATGTCCACCTGCCCCTGGCATTTTAGATGAAAGTTGGAAAGCCAAGAATGGTGCTAGTAGTGGAACTAATGCAACACTGATAAAACGTGGTAGTGGAGGAGGTGGTGGTGGTGGTGGAGGTGCCAGCAAGAAAAAACCAAGTAGTGGTGCCAATACCACTGAGACTGGAGCTGGTGGTTCAGGTAGTGATGAAAAGAAACAACCAAAAGTTAGAGATCCTGATTTACCAAAACGTCCAACTAATGCATATCTATTATTCTGTGAACAAGAAAAAGAAAGAATAAAACATCAAAATGAAGAAGCTGGTGTAACTAGTGATTTATCAAGAAGTATGACTGATGCTTGGAAGCATTTAAATGATGAAGAAAGAAAACCTTATTATAAATTATATGAAGATGATAAATTAAGATATCAACGAGAAATGGAAGTTTATAATCAAAAGAAAGAGCAGGAACAAGAACAAGAGCAGGAAGAAGATGAAGAATCCAAACCGGCTGTTAAAAGACTTAAATTGGAGGTATCTGGAGAAACACCCGAATCCACTCCTGATGCAAGTTTGGAAATACCAATTGTTTCAAGTGTTGCTCATACTCCAACAGTTGACACAGAGACTGAACCAGAAGACACTCAACAACCACCAGATGTAAAAGAAGAAGAAACTCCTCAAATTGAAGTCAATTCAGTTGAACCTCCTTCTTCTCAAATAAAACTGGAACAAGATGAACTGATGATGATTACAGAATAGAAAATAGAATCTTAACAAAAAACATATAAATTTTCAAAATAATTAACAATAATATACAAAAATATACAAACCACTCTTTAAACTCTCTTCTTCTTACTCTTATAAAATCCATTAATATCCTTTTCATGCTTACGTTTCTCTCTAAATCTTTCATGTTTCCTTAATTTCCTCTTTGCTGCTGCATCAGGAAGTGAAACTGCCAATTGTGCACGTTTGGCTCTTCTCTCTTGTCTTCTTAAACTAACACTTCTTTGAACTTGTGCATAAATCTTAGTATATTCAGTAGTACCAATCTTTTGTTGAATTAATTCAAGACTTTCCAAACTCAAACTAGTCAATTCTTCATCAGTAAGTGATTTAGAATATTCTGCATCAGTGAAATTATATAATGCCCCAATAATCATTTCTGAAACTTGATGTAATCTTTCTTCAGTAGTAAATTGAATGAACATGGCTGCTAATTTGATACATGCCTTTTTGGAAGTAATTGATTGAAGACTTTCTTGTTTAATAATACCACAAATTCTTCTAAGTAAGTAATCATTAGCATAGGTATCCCTCTTACTGTCACCTTCTTCTTCTTCCTCTTCATCATTGATTTCCAATTTGGTTCCATTAGTTTCCCATCTCATAGCAATCATAACCAAATTCTTTGTGACTTGTAATCCCAAATCTTCAGTTATTCCAGGAGCCCTTAATTGATGAATCAATCTAAACGCAATAGTTTGTACTTCAAATCCAGAAACTTCAAATCCCAAATCATCTAAATTGGTCAACAAAATAGCTACTAATCTAGAAGACAATAATCTAACCCAAGAGTGAGGAAATAACATAATTTCAACCAATGAATGCCAAATACTACCATATTGTTCACCCAAGATCTTTTCCTTTGTCGATGACGCAATTGCACTAAATGTTGAAAGTGCAGAATATAATAATTCCCATTCAACATCACCACCACCATTATCTTCAGTATTCTTAGCTGAATTAATCACAAACAAGATATTTTCATGAGCAATCTTATCCAATTCTTCAAATTTACCTAATCCAAAAACATTCACAATGATCTTATATACACTGAATCCACATCTCTTCAATAATGGATTTGAATTTTGTTTCAACCATGCCATACAATATTTCTCAACATTTTGTAAACTAGTTGTCTTACCTTCAAGTTTCTTGAACATAGATCCAATTAAAGCACTAGCCATTTCTCTACATTTGTGAGCCAGGTCAGAAACCAACACACTTGCCAAAGCGACAAAGAATGAACTTGATAATTTCTCCAATAAATCCCCACCTGCTTTCATTACAATTAAATGAATCAATTCCATAACTGATTGTCTTCCTTCTTCAGTTGGATAAGTCAAATTATTAACCAAATACTTAAATTGTTTCTCTAATCTTCCACGACCTTGATCATATTCCATTAAGAATTGGAAATAGACACTACGTGACATATCTCTGATTTCTTTAGCATGATTCACAATCATCAATTTTGCAACATTATTCATTAAATCATAGATTTCAGGGATTAAAATATGTTGACTGACTACCGCTTTTAAGAAATTGAATGCAAGCCCTTGTCTATTAGGTTCTTCCAAATCCGGTTGGATTCTAGTTAGGACATAACTAATTGCCGTTTCTTTCAAATTCACATCAGGATTATGTCTAATGATTGTAGCTAAGAATTTCAAAGCCGCTTGACAAACATCGGAATTGGTCGAAGGAGAATCTTTGATAATCACCAATGAACGACGAGCACATGCCTTGAATACGTTTTGGGATTCTTCACCAAATGGTAATCTAACAATTGAATTCAAGATTTTGAGTCCACTGGCAATAACAGCATCATTTTCTGAACGGATTGATTCATCTAATAATGGAACAAATCCTTCAAGATTAGCCACGGTTAATAAATTATCATGACGTGAGATGGCAGTACGTAATAATTCTAATGAAAGTCTTTGCATTGTATGTTTGAAGATCGAATTATCAACATGAGTCTTGGTAATTCTTTTAAGGGTAGTTAAGAAATGTTGTTCTTTAGCAGTTGGTCCATTTCTTGGTTGTTGCTGTTGTAGTTCTTTCTCGGTTGAAGACATGTAGATTTCATAACAAAGATGTAAGATTTCTACTTTTGAAGCTTCTGAATTATGATTCAACCCCAATGATAATCTCCTAAGTAATTCATCTAATTTGGTTTGGGTTTTATAAGTGATATTCTCCAGTAAGATCAATTTAATTGGATTAATCAAATCACCAAATTTACTTAATGTAATATTTCCCGATAAAATTTCAGTAGTATCAAAACTCTTTTTAAATTTAACTTCTTTCATTTTACTAGTATACCCTTCAGCATCCTTTTCTTGACCAGCAGCACCAAAAATATCTTCCATCACAATCTCAATAATTAATTCAATAGATAAATCTAAATCACCATGTTGTAACCCACCACTACGACTTGCCAAACAAGTTAACAAATAATGTAAAGTATAACTCAAAACATGAATTTGAGATCCACGAGAAAGTGCACCCTTTAATTCCTGAACGATAAATGGTAAATAATGTGAACCTAATCTAGTAGCAATCTTACCTAATGTTTTTCTTACTGCATCTCTCAATTCTTCCGATCTAGAACGCATGACTTGTGAAGTACTGGTTAAGATCTTGGGTAATTCAGAATCAATCTTCTCCTTGGTAATACATAATATGAAATTAGTTAATGCTTCTGCAAGTGGAGCACGACTGACAATAGTTTCATCATCACGAACATTTAAGATTTTTAATAAGGAAGGACATGCTTCATTAAGGATAAAATCATCGATATCTTCTTGAGCTGAAGGTAAGGATTTGATATAATTTGGTTCACCGTTGTTCTTACTTTCAATCGAAGTTGCTAATGCATCCGAAACGGCAACTACTAAATTCACTCTATATTTCAATACATCTTGATCATTTGATTTCAAAGTAGCAACATATCTTTTCAATATAGCACGATATTGATTCCAATTGATATATTTCAACAATACTCCAATAGTGTCCAATGCTTCCATTCCAATATTCGTAAACTTTTCGTCAGTTGACACGACATATCTTTCAATTATGGGTAAGATATAATGAGCAATACTTGAATCAGATAAATCCTTACCATGCTCAGCCAATCTTTTAATTGCTCTTTGTCGACGATGTAATTGAATATGATTCACATTCTTAAAGAAATTAGTCTCGTCATGATCATTATAAGTTAAAACTTGCATATCTTTCAAATCTACAAACCAATTTGATTTCGAAACTAAATGCTCTAATACTCCAATATATTCATTCTGAATATCTTCATTATCCTTTCTGATCCCCACTCTTAAATTTGGTAATATGACATTCTTCAATATGGTGATATATGGTTGAGCTAATTCTCCAGTTTCTTTACCGGAATAACAATCAATAAATCTACGTAATGTATATCCTGCATTCACACGAATAGCCAACTCTTCAGGATCATTTATGAAATATAAAGCACAGTAAACAATCGGAGTCCATTGAATTGCATCAAAGGTAGAATATTTCTCTTCATTAATTAATTTGAATGCATCCAATCTCGTTTCATAATCCAATTCTTGCATTCTTGAAGTAGAATAAGCATTCAAATCATGGATAATCACAGAAATCTCCTTGATATAATCGAATTTTGCTCCCATGGCCACAAGAACACCTACTAAAGTTTCTCTAATCTTTCTATCCAGGAAGATTCTAAATAATTTAGAACAAGTTTGATATAATCCCACCATATCCTTGAATTCACAATCATAATTCTCAATTAAACTGGATAAAGAAATTAAGATATTGGCTTTATCTGCCATATCAATTTGATTATTATTCTTATCTAAAGCTAACGTTAAACTCTTGATCAAACTTGCTTTTGTCTCTTGATCATCAATATATTTCCCCGAAATCAATAATAACAAAGCTTGAATAGCCTTGGATCCAACTTCCTTATGAGTGATATTCACAATTATATTTGATAAATTGCCAAGCAAACAATCCACCACAATTGCCAATAATGTAAAATAATCTTCATCCATTGCATCACTTCTTTTTAAGGCAGCAATCACGAAATCTAATACTTTGGAAACAACAGTTTCTTTCGCAAGTTCAGTTTTGGCAAGTATTGACAAAAGTGCCTTCACAGGAGCATAATCATCCACATATAAGAAACATAAACTATTAGGAGTATTTATCCAATTAGTCATAACTCCCAATAATGCACTTGGAGATTGTAAATTCTCAACGGCGAAATTAGTCAATCTTGGCATGATTAAATGTTCATAGATTATATTCACATATGGATTCCAATCAAAACTAGGACCAATAATCTTGAATAATTCACCTAAGCATTTCATACCTCCACTCCTAACATTTCTAGCCACTTTTCCACTCACTTCATCATCTTGTTCAGCATCATTATCTTCTTGGATATTACTTTCAATTCTATTCTGAGCCGAAATTAAACAAAATACCAATGGTTCAATAGTTGTCTTCAAAACTTCACTATAATTAGCTCCAAGAGTATCATAAACCTCAGTCAATAAATTAATAAACCCACTCATCTTCTTTAATGACCCCTTTTCTAAACCCAAACTTGCTTTTGGGGTTTTTCCGGCAAAGAAATCTAAATATCCAATCTTGGTAGAACCTAAACTTATAAATTCAACAATATCTTCATCATTAAAATTCGGTAAGACTGAAATCACGGCGAATTTTCTTCCCGATTTGGAATTACTCTTGGTTGATCCTTGAACTCTTCCAAATAAGATTCTTACAACATATGACATGACTGCTCTTTTATCATTGGCTTCGATGATCGAAGATTCTTGAGAAAGGAATTTGGACAATTCGTCACGGAAAATGGTTTCATCGAGGAGGTTTTTGAGATTGTCTCTATATTTCACAATTTCGGGTTTGTTATAGTTGAATAAGACGTCAAGTGCAAGTTGTTGGATTTTTGTATGTTGACTGGATAAAAGATGATTGAACAAGTAGTCATATAATTCAGTAGCGAGTTTTGCTTTGTTTAATTTCTTGAATTTGACAAAAAGGGCCAATAATTCATTTCTATGTTTTAATGACCAAGTTTGAGATGATGATTCATCATTATTATTATGAATAAGTAATGGAATTAAATCATCGGCATGTTTTTCAACCACATTAATAACTTTTCCAAATCCAGTCAAGATATTACTTCTTAATAAATCTTCATAAATATTATTCCCACATTGTGATCTCACCAATTCAATCAACGAGACTTGAATATTTCTATATATCCCAAGATGTTCTTTTTCAAACCCAATAAAATTCCCCAAAGCCCTAGGATTTCTCGGTTGCCATTCATTCAATCCATTAGCTTCATCTTCAAAAGCATCACTATCTCCTCCCATAAAGTCATGGTCTTGATTGGTATAATCCATAGATAATAACCTGGATCCAATTTCCCAAATCTCTAAACGACACAGTTGAACAAGCAAGGGTAATCCTTCCCAAACACCTTCCCAACATGGCATGAATCTATTGGATAATAATCCGAATAAATAATTGATGATTATTGTTTTATCTAATTCCAGAGGGTTGTTGATTTGTTTCAGAAATTCTTGACAGAGGGTTCGGATACGTAATGTGATATCTCTTGCGTTTGGGATAGTTAATGGGACTGATTCGATTGTGCCGATTGTGTCTATACAAGTTGAGTTTGTGTTTGAGATGGATAATAATGAGATTATAACTTGTATAGCATTAGATCTGGATGTATGACTAGGGAGATGTAAACAGGTAACAGCTTGGTTTAATAAACTTTCAATGATTTCAGGAGATGGAATAGTAGTAGATGTTGATTTGATGAATTCATTCATGGCTTGTAAAAATGTAGATGATGTAGCAAATCTTTCAAACAGCTGTTGTAAAAATTCATAAACTTGTAAACATGATTGTTCATTCTTATTATTCACAAGCTTTTGGGTTGTGATTGCCAATACTGCTGCAGCTAATTCTTTAGAAAAGTGCGATTTGAAAGTATATGACGGTTCACCAAGTTTAGTTAATAAATCGAGTAATTCAGATTCAGTAATATTAACAGATGAATGGGCTTGATTTAACATTAATAATTTCCAATAAATATCTTGTAATTTCTCAACTGATTCTTCAATTGATAAAACATCTCTTGATAATTGATTATTAATCTCATCAACTACTTGTAAAGGGAATTTGAATGAAGTAGGGAAATCAGGAATTGATACTTTAATCTTCTGCAAAAAGTAAGTCAATTTAATCAATTTAGATTCATCTGTTGGTTGTAATTTATCAATAAATTCTTGAATATATTTATTTAATCCAAAATTTGTTACTTTCGGTTTACATATGTTTAAACTTGATTGAGCAAATGTTAAAAAGTAATTACCATTGTTTAAATTGATTATTGAATCAAAGAATCGTTTATGATATTTAGTTAAATTCTGGACATCAGCATTTCTGAATAAGATTGTTAATAAATAAACATATGATTCACATAATTCGGCATCGTTGTTGGTTTGTTTAAGTAATAAAATGGATAATTTATCGGTTGTTTCTAATAATGGTTGCCAAGTGGTTATCTTTTTACCTGAATCAGCAAATACAAGGGTTGATAAGATTTGACATGATGTTAATAAAGCAATTTTGGAAGAATCTTTATCCAATAAAGTATTTAAATAATTGGTAACCAATATATAAAACTTATCACATGATTCTGGAGTACCATGATGTAAGATATCCAATAAGATATCAGAAATGATACTAATTAACTTTGGTTGTGCCTTTTCATGGTTGCTGCTATCCAATTGATAAAGGGTTGTTTCAATTAAGGTTGCAAAAATTTGATTTGATTTTGAATGGAAAGTTCCCTTTGTATTTTTCATTGATTCACTATATAAAATGGTTAATGAATCACAATATGAATCAATAGTCATTATATGATCAATTTGATCATATAATGTAAATATAATAATATCTTTCAAGTTATTCAGTTTTCTAATTAAAAATGATAAAGCTTCTGAACAAAATCTTGATATATATAACTTTTTGGTTATGGTTAATATTGGTAATAAAGTAGTGAATGTTGGTTTTAAATCTTCAATTAAATATCTTGATAAATATTTAAATGCAAATGCTAAAGTATTAAATGACCATTCAAAAGCATTTGAACTATTTCTATTATTTTGATAATCATTTGGATCAATATTCATGATTAAATTAGTTAATAATTTCAACATTGATTGATAATAAGGTAAGAAATCAGGACCTAAATCATGAATGAATTGAGATAATAATTCTAATAATGGTTGAATTGAATTAATATCATTTATTTCAATTGCCAGATATAATGAATCATATATAAGTTTTTGATGATGAATAATTTGTGGTAATGATTGAGAATATAATTCTACTTTATCTAAGAAATCAGTGAAATTCCCACTTAAATTGATTTCTTTCCAATGATCTAAAGTAGTTAAGAAATGACTTGATTCAACATAATCATGAGCTCTTTTAGTTAATTTCTTTGAAGGTTCAATTTTAATTGAATCTACTCGTTCTCTAAATGATGAGAAAGCATGTCTTCTAGAAGATTCAGTTGTTTTAACTTTAACTGGTCTAGACATCTCTGTTTGTTTTTAGTTCTTCTATTATTGTCCTAGTTTGTCCTAGTAGATAATGTCTAGATATATATATACAGTTGTCTATAAGCTATTTGTCTTTAATAAATGATATAAATTTTAAAAAGTCAGCGGGTAGTAGTGAAAAATAAAATAAAAATAATTTTTAGATCCATCTCATCTCTCTCACTTTACNATATATATACAGTTGTCTATAAGCTATTTGTCTCTAATAAATGATATAAATTTTAAAAAGTCAGCGGGTAGTCAGTGAAAAATAAAATAAAAATAATTTTTAGATCCATCTCATCTCTCTCACTTTACTTTACTCAGTGTAATATTTTTTTAATAATGTTCTATTGTTGAATACTACTAGTGTTACACTAAGTTAATCTCTTCAAACTAAATATTAATAAACAAATATGAAAGAAAGGGATTAACCTTGTATACTTGTGAAATAGGTATACATCTGTGTACCTATACGAATTGGTGAGCTTTACATTAGTTCATNGGGATTAACCTTGTATACTTGTGAAATAGGTATACATCTGTGTACCTATACGAATTGGTGAGCTTTACATTAGTTCATTATCTTCTTTGAGCAGTTAAGTACTGTAAGAAGAGATGATTGACTATCCAATTACTTACCTGGCATACACTAGTAAATTCTCAGCTGTTGCTAGCAAAAGCTCTTATATCCCTTAACCTAGTATCTCATCGCATGTGTCTAGAAATTATTTACAGTATACTCTATATATCTTATGTAATTTACTCTCTAAATAATACCGAGATCAACAACATATAAATTACTAATATATTTGTATGGTCCCTATTTAGGTAATTGTTAATCAGCCGCATACACTAACAATAAATCAGTTCTATAATAAACGAATAGTACTGCATATAACCTATTAATTTACAATCTCAAAACTTTCTTACCAAAAACATTTTAACCCACCAATCGATTAACTATCATCATCATTATATCTGTCCTTAATTAATTAACTAATAATCAAATCCAATTCACAATGTCACAAGATAATAATATAAATGATACAACTCCATTACTAAATACTACTCAACCAATACCAGAAAATCCTATAATATTACCATCAACCACAACAGCACCAGCATCCACAACAAATGATAAATCTCTACCGTCTTCAGCTGGTACCAGTTCATCTTCAACAACCAAGAAACCATTATCAGCAGGATCAACATCTTCATCAGCTCATCACCATCAACCTTCTCCTCAATCAATTAAATCAAATATCAATAAACAACAATTAACAAAATCAAGTAAAATTGGATTACAAAGAACGTCAAGAACTTCACAAAAATTAAAACTTCTTCCTGAAGACCCACCCAATCTTAATCGTATAACCACATCCAATGGAATCACTTCCAATGATGATGATGATAATGATGACGATGATGACGATGATAATGAAGATGTTGCTACTGATCCTCAAAGAGCAAGAGTATATTCACAAGTTAAAAAAATCACTGATAGACCAGCAAGAAAAGATGCTGAAATCTTGGGGAAACTGCATCGAGATTTATTACCTAGAGTAACCGCTTATTGTACTTGTGGATCTTATAGAATGAAAGATTTATTACGTTGGTTAAGAGAACGGAAAAGAATTCATAATACAAGTCCTAAATTATTTGATGAATGTTTATATACTCCATTCACTTATAAAGATTGGAGAGGAAGTGGTGATGAAGCTGGAGGAGATGAAGCAGCAGGGCATAAATTAATTCGATTAGCTGATGAAGGTGGAGAAATCGATATTGGTAAAAAGAATGATATCTTCATATTTGAATATGGTGTAGTTATAATGTGGGGATATACAATTAAAGAAGAACTGGCATTCTTGGAAGATTTAGCAAAATTTGAATCGGAAAAACTTTCAGAAGAAGATATTCAAATTGAAGAATTTAATTATTATATTACAAAATCTTATCAACCTAGAATCTATAATGATTTCATCACATTAAGAGATGATGATAATTATATGTTAAAGCTTTCAATATCCCATGCCTTAGCCCAATCAGTTAAAATATCCCTTTTTGAAGAATTAGTAGATAATACTATTGAAGATACTCAAGATATTCCGCAACAAATCGCTCATACAGGGAAAGTAGAAATGACTCGTGATGAAATCATGAAATCAATCGGAGAATTATTTATATTACGTATAAATATCAATCTTCATGGCTCAGTCCTAGATTCACCCGAATTAATGTGGGCAGAACCTCATTTAGAACCAATATATCAAGCAACTAGAGGATATTTGGAAATTAATCAACGAGTAGAATTATTAAATCAAAGATTGGAAGTTATTTCTGATTTATTACAAATGTTAAAAGAACAATTGGGTCATTCACATGAAGAAAATTTGGAATTTATTGTGGTTGTTTTGGTTGGGGTACAAGTATTGGTAAGTATAATTAATATCATCATTGATATATTGACTTATTAGATAGAAAATATCTCTTTAATATATGAAATTTAGGAAATGATTGTGCAGGCAAGACCATTTCTTGATAGAGAGCTTATGAAATGATCGAAAGTAAGTAAAAATCTCTACTCGTATGTAGATGAAGACCAACATACACACTTGTGTATGATTCCTGATTGTAAAATTGACAACTATTACTCAAAAATGAATTGTATTTCCTTGGTTGAATTATTTTCAATTGCTTTGTATAGACTGTAATTATGAGAACTAAAGATTGCCTGTCTACGCCAATCATTTAACCTATCCTACTCTTTAAATTGTATTTATAACAGATCGGGGTCCCCATTGAACCGAATCTGATATAAGTTCTGGGACTCAGGATAGTCAAATCCGTTTCGTGTTGTTCTTTAGTTAATCGTGCATCATAGTTGGGGGCCCAATGGATCCGATGGTGTGCAGGGCTTTACTTTATAGTACGGGGGAGTAATCCCTTTTGTACCGTCATGATAAGTTTTATTTACTGTTTAATTGATTGTA
The DNA here is from genome assembly GCF_019202705.1 of Hemisphaericaspora subhashii. NCBI lineage: Eukaryota > Fungi > Ascomycota > Pichiomycetes > Serinales > Debaryomycetaceae > Hemisphaericaspora > Hemisphaericaspora subhashii. The sequence goes on along the minus strand of NW_026057234.1, from coordinate 780 downwards.
TTGATGTGAGTATTTTAGGATCTGGATGCTAAGTACAATCTATAATGAATGGTCTTTCAAAAATTGGATGTATAACCAAACTGCAAGAATCATTGAATACAGCCACAATTTGGTAGCATAAACGGTACTGTTGATATGGCAACCTAGTTCAATTCAAAGATGATAGTTTAAATAACGTCCGCTTGTTGATTACTATTCTCGAAGATGGATGTAGATCAAAATCAGTATTGGATAGATTATATTGGACCAACTTGCTGTTACCTTGCCTATTTGGTCTTGTGGAATCATTCATTTCCCAGTATCCCTCCTCTTCTCCAAATTCCCCAAAGGTAGGTATTACTCCACTTCATAAAATCAACACTGGGAGGGCGTACCAGTGGAAATAGTTAGAAGATTCGTAGTCACTCCTAGAACCAAAATAATCCTCGGCTTTTCTTCCCGTGAAATTCCAAAGGCAATGAAGTGGAAAAACTTTCGGAACTAGAATTTCTATTATTCATTCAATTTTGCAACCATTTCACGTCTATACTTTATAACAATGCATGGAGAAACGTCTAGTTATCCAAATATTTGCAAATTTGTTTTCCAATTTACAAGAATACACAAAGATTAGTTTTACCCAACATTAAAGAATAATAAGAATACAAAACACAATGGAACGGTGGAGTTTAGCCTTTTGGTCTTGCTATCTTATGAGGAGTCAAAAACCTCTCATAGATCAGAATGACTAAGGCGGCCCACACAGGGCCTCACAAGACGTTTTATTTTCAGAGGCGACAA